>NW_027617446.1:0-116909 GCF_964187855.1 Myxine glutinosa
ACTTTTGCACTTGCATTAGTGTGGAAAAACCACTTTTCGCACTTGTGTTAGTGTTGAAAAACCACTTTTCGCACTTGTGTTAGTGTTGAAAAACCACTTTTCGCACTTGTGTTGGTGCAGGAAACCACTTTTGCACTTGTATTAGTGTGGAAAAAACACTTTTTGCACTTGTGATAGTGTTTAAAAACCACTTTTCGCACTTGTGTTAGTGTTGAAAAACCACTTTTCGCACTTGTGTTGGTGCAGGAAACCAGTTTTGCACTTGTATTAGTGTGGAAAAACCACTTTTCGCACTTGTGTTAGTGTTGAAAAACCACTTTTCGCACTTGTGTTAGTGTTGAAAAACCACTTTTCGCACTTGTGTTGGTGCAGGAAACCACTTTTGCACTTGTATTAGTGTGGAAAAACCACTTTTCGCACTTGTGTTAGTGTTGAAAAACCACTTTTCGTACTTGTGTTGGTGCAGGAAACCACTTTTGCACTTGTATTAGTGTGGAAAAAACACTTTTTGCACTTGTGATAGTGTTGAAATACCACTTTTCGCACTTGTGTTAGTGTTGAAAAACCACTTTTCGCACTTGTGTTGGTGCAGGAAACCACTTTTGCACTTGTTTTAGTGTGGAAAAACCACTTTTCGCACTTGTGTTAGTGTTGAAAAACCACTTTTCGCACTTGTGTTAGTGTTGAAAAACCACTTTTCGCACTTGTGTTGGTGCAGGAAACCACTTTTGCACTTGTATTAGTGTGGGAAAAAACACTTTTTGCACTTGTGATAGTGTTGAAAAACCACTTTTCGCACTTGTGTTAGTGTTGAAAAACCACTTTTCGCACTTGTGTTGGAACCTTTGCCTGTTTGGTGCAGGAAACCACTTTTGCACTTGTATTAGTGTGGAAAAACACTTTTTGCACTTGTGATAGTGTTGAAAAACCACTTTTCGCACTTGTGTTAGTGTTTAAAAACCACTTTTCGCTCTTGTGTTAGTGTTGAAAAACCACTTTTCGCACTTGTGTTGGTGCAGGAAACCACTTTTGCACTTGAATTAGTGTGGAAAAAACACTTTTCGCACTTGTGTTAGTGTTGAAAAACCACTTTTCGCACTTGTGTTGGTGCAGGACACCACTTTTGCACTTGTATTAGTGTGGAAAAACCACTTTTCGCACTTGTGTTGGTGCAGGAAACCACTTTTGCACTTGTATTAGTGTGGGAAAAACACTTTTTTCGCACTTGTGTTAGTGTTGAAAAACCACTTTTCGCACTTGTGTTCGTGTTGAAAAACCACTTTTCGCACTTGTGTTAGTGTTGAAAAACCACTTTTCGCACTTGTGTTAGTATTGAAAAACCACTTTTCGCACTTGTGTTAGTGTTGAAAAACCACTTTTCACACTTGTGTTGGTGCAGGAAACCACTTTTGCACTTGTATTAGTGTGGAAAAAACACTTTATGCACTTGTGATAGTGTTGAAAAACCACTTTTCGCACTTGTGTTAGTGTTGAAAAACCACTTTTCGCACTTGTGTTGGTGCAGGAAACCAGTTTTGCACTTGTATTAGTGTGAAAAAACCACTTTTCGCACTTGTGTTAGTGTTGAAAACCCACTTTCGCACTTGTGTTAGTGTTGAAAAACCACTTTTCGCACTTGTGTTGGTGCAGGAAACCACTTTTGCACTTGTATTAGTGTGGAAAAACCACTTTTCGCACTTGTGTTAGTGTTGAAAACCACTTTTCGCACTTGTGTTAGTGTTGAAAAACCACTTTTCGCACTTGTGTTAGTGTTGAAAAACCACTTTTCGCACTTGTGTTGGTGCAGGAAACCACTTTTGCACTTGTATTAGTGTGGAAAAACCACTTTTCGCACTTGTGATAGTGTTGAAAAACCACTTTTCGCACTTGTGTTGGTGCAGGAAACCACTTTTGCACTTGTATTAGTGTGGAAAAAACACTTTTCGCACTTGTGTTAGTGTTGAAAAAACCACTTTTCGCGCTTGTGTTCGTGTTGAAAAACCACTTTTCGCACTTGTGTTAGTGCAGGAAACCACTTTTGCACTTGTATTAGTGTGGAAAAAACACTTTTTGCACTTGTGATAGTGTTGAAAAAACCACTTTTCGCACTTGTGTTAGTGTTGAAAAACCACTTTTTCGCACTTGTGTTAGTGTTGAAAAACCACCTTTCGCCCCTGTGTTGGTGCAGGAAACACTTTTGCACTTGTATTAGTGTGGGAAAACAATTTTTGCACTTGTGATAGTGTTGAAAAACCACTTTTCGCACTTGTGTTAGTGTTGAAAAACCACTTTTCGCACATGTGTTGGTGCAGGAAACCACTTTTGCACTTGTATTAGTGTGGAAAAACCACTTTTAGCACTTGTGTTAGTGTTGAAAAACCACGTTTCGCACTTGTGTTAGTGTTGAAAAACCACTTTTCGCACTTGTGTTGGTGCAGGAAACCACTTTTGCACTTCTATTAGTGTGTAAAAACACTTTTTGCACTTGTGATAGTGTTGAAAAACCACTTTTCGCACTTGTGTTAGTGTTGAAAAACCACTTTTCGCACTTGTGTTGGTGCAGGAAACCACTTTTGCACTTGTATTAGTGTGGAAAAAACACTTTTTGCACTTGTGATAGTGTTGAAAAAACACTTTTCGCAATTGTGCTAGTGTTGAAAAAACCACTTTTCGCACTTGTGTTGGTGCAGGAAACCACTTTTGCACTTGTATTAGTGTGGAAAACCACTTTTCGCACTTGTGTTAGTGTTGAAAAACCACTTTTCGCACTTGTGTTGGTGCAGGAAACCACTTTTGCACTTGTATTAGTGTGGAAAACCACTTTTCGCACTTGTGTTAGTGTTGAAAAACCACTTTTCGCACTTGTGTTAGTGTTGAAAAACCACTTTTCGCACTTATGTTGGTGCAGGAAACCACTTTTGCACTTGTATTAGTGTGGAAAAACCACTTTTTGCACTTGTGTTAGTGTTGAAAAACCACTTTTCGCACTTGTGTTAGTGTTGAAAAACCACTTCTCGCACTTGTGTTGGTGCAGGAAACCACTTTTGCACTTGTATTAGTGTGGAAACACCACTTTTTGCACTTGTGTTAGTGTTGAAAAACCACTTTTCGCACTTGTGTTAGTGTTGAAAAAACACTTTTCGCACTTGTGTTAGTGTTGAAAAACCACTTTTCGCACTTGTGTTAGTGTTGAAAAACCACTTATCGCACTTGTGTTAGTGTTGAAAAACCACTTTTCGCACTTGTGTTGGTGCAGGAAACCACTTTTGCCCTTGTATTGGTGTGGAAAAAACACTTTTCGCACTTGTGTTAGTGGTGAAAAACCACTTTTCGCACTTGTGTTCGTGTTGAAAAACCACTTTTCGCACTTGTGTTAGTGTTGAAAAACCACTTTTCGCACTTGTGTTAGTGTTGAAAAACCACTTTTCGCACTTGTGTTGGTGCAGGAAACCACTTTTGCACTTGTATTAGTGTGGAAAAAACACTTTTTGCACTTGTGATAGTGTTGAAAAACCACTTTTCGCACTTGTGTTAGTGTTGAAAAACCAATTTTCGCACTTGTGTTGGTGCAGGAAACCACTTTTGCACTTGTATTAGTGTGGAAAACCACTTTTCGCACTTGTGTTAGTGTTGAAAAACCACTTTTCGCACTTGTGTTAGTGTTGAAAAACCACTTTTCGCACTTGTGTTAGTGTTGAAAAAACACTTTTCGCACTTGTGTTAGTGTTGAAAAACCACTTTTCGCACTTGTGTTGGTGCAGGAAACCACTTTTGCACTTGTATTAGTGTGGAAAAACACTTTTTGCACTTGTGATAGTGTTGAAAAACCACTTTTCGCACTTGTGTTAGTGTTGAAAAACCACTTTTCGCACTTGTGTTGGTGCAGGAAACCACTTTTGCACTTGTTTTAGTGTGGAAAAACCACTTTTCGCACTTGTGTTAGTGTTGAAAAACCACTTTTCGCACTTGTGTTAGTGTTGAAAAACCACTTTTCGCACTTGTGTTGGTGCAGGAAACCACTTTTGCACTTGTATTAGTGTGGGAAAAAACACTTTTTGCACTTGTGATAGTGTTGAAAAACCACTTTTCGCACTTGTGTTAGTGTTGAAAAACCACTTTTCGCACTTGTGTTGGTGCAGGAAACCACTTTTGCACTTGTATTAGTGTGGAAAAACACTTTTTGCACTTGTGATAGTGTTGAAATACCACTTTTCGCACTTGTATTTGTGTTGAAAAACCACTTTTCGCACTTGTGTTGGTGCAGGAAACCACTTTTGCACTTGTATTAGTGTGGAAAAACCACTTTTCACACTTGTGTTAGTGTTGAAAAACCACTTTTCGCACTTGTGTTGGTGCAGGAAACCACTTTTGCACTTGCATTAGTGTGGAAAAACCACTTTTCGCACTTGTGTTAGTGTTGAAAAACCACTTTTCGCACTTGTGTTAGTGTTGAAAAACCACTTTTCGCACTTGTGTTGGTGCAGGAAACCACTTTTGCACTTGTATTAGTGTGGAAAAAACACTTTTTGCACTTGTGATAGTGTTTAAAAACCACTTTTCGCACTTGTGTTAGTGTTGAAAAACCACTTTTCGCACTTGTGTTGGTGCAGGAAACCAGTTTTGCACTTGTATTAGTGTGGAAAAACCACTTTTCGCACTTGTGTTAGTGTTGAAAAACCACTTTTCGCACTTGTGTTAGTGTTGAAAAACCACTTTTCGCACTTGTGTTGGTGCAGGAAACCACTTTTGCACTTGTATTAGTGTGGAAAAACCACTTTTCGCACTTGTGTTAGTGTTGAAAAACCACTTTTCGTACTTGTGTTGGTGCAGGAAACCACTTTTGCACTTGTATTAGTGTGGAAAAACACTTTTTGCACTTGTGATAGTGTTGAAATACCACTTTTCGCACTTGTGTTAGTGTTGAAAAACCACTTTTCGCACTTGTGTTGGTGCAGGAAACCACTTTTGCACTTGTTTTAGTGTGGAAAAACCACTTTTCGCACTTGTGTTAGTGTTGAAAAACCACTTTTCGCACTTGTGTTAGTGTTGAAAAACCACTTTTCGCACTTGTGTTGGTGCAGGAAACCACTTTTGCACTTGTATTAGTGTGGGAAAAAACACTTTTTGCACTTGTGATAGTGTTGAAAAACCACTTTTCGCACTTGTGTTAGTGTTGAAAAACCACTTTTCGCACTTGTGTTGGTGCAGGAAACCACTTTTGCACTTGTATTAGTGTGGAAAAACACTTTTTGCACTTGTGATAGTGTTGAAAAACCACTTTTCGCACTTGTGTTAGTGTTTAAAAACCACTTTTCGCTCTTGTGTTAGTGTTGAAAAACCACTTTTCGCACTTGTGTTGGTGCAGGAAACCACTTTTGCACTTGAATTAGTGTGGAAAAAACACTTTTCGCACTTGTGTTAGTGTTGAAAAACCACTTTTCGCACTTGTGTTGGTGCAGGACACCACTTTTGCACTTGTATTAGTGTGGAAAAACCACTTTTCGCACTTGTGTTGGTGCAGGAAACCACTTTTGCACTTGTATTAGTGTGGGAAAAACACTTTTCGCACTTGTGTTAGTGTTGAAAAACCACTTTTCGCACTTGTGTTCGTGTTGAAAAACCACTTTTCGCACTTGTGTTAGTGTTGAAAAACCACTTTTCGCACTTGTGTTAGTATTGAAAAACCACTTTTCGCACTTGTGTTAGTGTTGAAAAACCACTTTTCACACTTGTGTTGGTGCAGGAAACCACTTTTGCACTTGTATTAGTGTGGAAAAAACACTTTATGCACTTGTGATAGTGTTGAAAAACCACTTTTCGCACTTGTGTTAGTGTTGAAAAACCACTTTTCGCACTTGTGTTGGTGCAGGAAACCAGTTTTGCACTTGTATTAGTGTGAAAAAACCACTTTTCGCACTTGTGTTAGTGTTGAAAACCCACTTTTCGCACTTGTGTTAGTGTTGAAAAACCACTTTTCGCACTTGTGTTGGTGCAGGAAACCACTTTTGCACTTGTATTAGTGTGGAAAAACCACTTTTCGCACTTGTGTTAGTGTTGAAAAACCACTTTTCGCACTTGTGTTAGTGTTGAAAAACCACTTTTCGCACTTGTGTTAGTGTTGAAAAACCACTTTTCGCACTTGTGTTGGTGCAGGAAACCACTTTTGCACTTGTATTAGTGTGGAAAAACCACTTTTCGCACTTGTGATAGTGTTGAAAAACCACTTTTCGCACTTGTGTTGGTGCAGGAAACCACTTTTGCACTTGTATTAGTGTGGAAAAAACACTTTTCGCACTTGTGTTAGTGTTGAAAAACCACTTTTCGCGCTTGTGTTCGTGTTGAAAAACCACTTTTCGCACTTGTGTTAGTGCAGGAAACCACTTTTGCACTTGTATTAGTGTGGAAAAAACAC
Organism: Myxine glutinosa; assembly: GCF_964187855.1. Lineage (NCBI taxonomy): Eukaryota > Metazoa > Chordata > Myxini > Myxiniformes > Myxinidae > Myxine > Myxine glutinosa. The sequence continues at coordinate 6,413 of NW_027617446.1, forward strand.
TTTTTGCACTTGTGATAGTGTTGAAAAACCACTTTTCGCACTTGTGTTAGTGTTGAAAAACCACTTTTCGCACTTGTGTTAGTGTTGAAAAACCACCTTTCGCCCCTGTGTTGGTGCAGGAAACCACTTTTGCACTTGTATTAGTGTGGGAAAACAATTTTTGCACTTGTGATAGTGTTGAAAAACCACTTTTCGCACTTGTGTTAGTGTTGAAAAACCACTTTTCGCACATGTGTTGGTGCAGGAAACCACTTTTGCACTTGTATTAGTGTGGAAAAACCACTTTTAGCACTTGTGTTAGTGTTGAAAAACCACGTTTCGCACTTGTGTTAGTGTTGAAAAACCACTTTTCGCACTTGTGTTGGTGCAGGAAACCACTTTTGCACTTCTATTAGTGTGTAAAAAACACTTTTTGCACTTGTGATAGTGTTGAAAAACCACTTTTCGCACTTGTGTTAGTGTTGAAAAACCACTTTTCGCACTTGTGTTGGTGCAGGAAACCACTTTTGCACTTGTATTAGTGTGGAAAAAACACTTTTTGCACTTGTGATAGTGTTGAAAAAACACTTTTCGCAATTGTGCTAGTGTTGAAAAACCACTTTTCGCACTTGTGTTGGTGCAGGAAACCACTTTTGCACTTGTATTAGTGTGGAAAACCACTTTTCGCACTTGTGTTAGTGTTGAAAAACCACTTTTCGCACTTGTGTTGGTGCAGGAAACCACTTTTGCACTTGTATTAGTGTGGAAAACCACTTTTCGCACTTGTGTTAGTGTTGAAAAACCACTTTTCGCACTTGTGTTAGTGTTGAAAAACCACTTTTCGCACTTATGTTGGTGCAGGAAACCACTTTTGCACTTGTATTAGTGTGGAAAAACCACTTTTTGCACTTGTGTTAGTGTTGAAAAACCACTTTTCGCACTTGTGTTAGTGTTGAAAAACCACTTCTCGCACTTGTGTTGGTGCAGGAAACCACTTTTGCACTTGTATTAGTGTGGAAACACCACTTTTTGCACTTGTGTTAGTGTTGAAAAACCACTTTTCGCACTTGTGTTAGTGTTGAAAAAACACTTTTCGCACTTGTGTTAGTGTTGAAAAACCACTTTTCGCACTTGTGTTAGTGTTGAAAAACCACTTATCGCACTTGTGTTAGTGTTGAAAAACCACTTTTCGCACTTGTGTTGGTGCAGGAAACCACTTTTGCCCTTGTATTGGTGTGGAAAAAACACTTTTCGCACTTGTGTTAGTGGTGAAAAACCACTTTTCGCACTTGTGTTCGTGTTGAAAAACCACTTTTCGCACTTGTGTTAGTGTTGAAAAACCACTTTTCGCACTTGTGTTAGTGTTGAAAAACCACTTTTCGCACTTGTGTTGGTGCAGGAAACCACTTTTGCACTTGTATTAGTGTGGAAAAAACACTTTTTGCACTTGTGATAGTGTTGAAAAACCACTTTTCGCACTTGTGTTAGTGTTGAAAAACCAATTTTCGCACTTGTGTTGGTGCAGGAAACCACTTTTGCACTTGTATTAGTGTGGAAAACCACTTTTCGCACTTGTGTTAGTGTTGAAAAACCACTTTTCGCACTTGTGTTAGTGTTGAAAAACCACTTTTCGCACTTGTGTTAGTATTGAAAAACCACTTTTCGCACTTGTGTTGGTGCAGGAAACCACTTTTGCACTTGTATTAGTGTGGAAAAAACACTTTTTGCACTTGTGATAGTGTTGAAAAACCACTTTTCGCACTTGTGTTAGTGTTGAAAAACCACTTTTCACACTTGTGTTGGTGCAGGAAATCACTTTTGCACTTGTATCCGTGTGGAAAAACCACTTTTCGCACTTGTGTTAGTGTTGAAAAACCACTTTTCGCACTTGTGTTAGTGTTGAAAAACCACTTTACGCACTTGTGTTGGTGCAGGAAACCACTTTTGCACTTGTATTAGTTTGGAAAAAACACTTTATGCACTTGTGATAGTGTTGAAAAACCACTTTTCGCACTTGTGTTAGTGTTGAAAAACCACTTTTCGCACTTGTGTTAGTGTTGAAAAACCACTTTTCGCACTTGTGTTGGTGCAGGAAACCACTTTTGCACTTGTATTAGTGTGGAAAAAACACTTTTTGCACTTGTGATAGTGTTGAAAAAACACTTTTCGCAATTGTGCTAGTGTTGAAAAACCACTTTTCGCACTTGTGTTGGTGCAGGAAACCACTTTTGCACTTGTATTAGTGTGGAAAACCACTTTTCGCACTTGTGTTAGTGTTGAAAAACCACTTTTCGCACTTGTGTTGGTGCAGGAAACCACTTTTGCACTTGTATTAGTGTGGAAAACCACTTTTCGCACTTGTGTTAGTGTTGAAAAACCACTTTTCGCACTTGTGTTAGTGTTGAAAAACCACTTTTCGCACTTATGTTGGTGCAGGAAACCACTTTTGCACTTGTATTAGTGTGGAAAAACCACTTTTTGCACTTGTGTTAGTGTTGAAAAACCACTTTTCGCACTTGTGTTAGTGTTGAAAAACCACTTCTCGCACTTGTGTTGGTGCAGGAAACCACTTTTGCACTTGTATTAGTGTGGAAACACCACTTTTCGCACTTGTGTTAGTGTTGAAAAACCACTTTTCGCACTTGTGTTAGTGTTGAAAAAACACTTTTCGCACTTGTGTTAGTGTTGAAAAACCACTTTTCGCACTTGTGTTAGTGTTGAAAAACCACTTATCGCACTTGTGTTAGTGTTGAAAAACCACTTTTCGCACTTGTGTTGGTGCAGGAAACCACTTTTGCACTTGTATTGGTGTGGAAAAAACACTTTTCGCACTTGTGTTAGTGGTGAAAAACCACTTTTCGCACTTGTGTTCGTGTTGAAAAACCACTTTTCGCACTTGTGTTAGTGTTGAAAAACCACTTTTCGCACTTGTGTTAGTGTTGAAAAACCACTTTTCGCACTTGTGTTGGTGCAGGAAACCACTTTTGCACTTGTATTAGTGTGGAAAAAACACTTTTTGCACTTGTGATAGTGTTGAAAAACCACTTTTCGCACTTGTGTTAGTGTTGAAAAACCAATTTTCGCACTTGTGTTGGTGCAGGAAACCACTTTTGCACTTGTATTAGTGTGGAAAACCACTTTTCGCACTTGTGTTAGTGTTGAAAAACCACTTTTCGCACTTGTGTTAGTGTTGAAAAACCACTTTTCGCACTTGTGTTAGTATTGAAAAACCACTTTTCGCACTTGTGTTGGTGCAGGAAACCACTTTTGCACTTGTATTAGTGTGGAAAAAACACTTTTTGCACTTGTGATAGTGTTGAAAAACCACTTTTCGCACTTGTGTTAGTGTTGAAAAACCACTTTTCACACTTGTGTTGGTGCAGGAAATCACTTTTGCACTTGTATCCGTGTGGAAAAACCACTTTTCGCACTTGTGTTAGTGTTGAAAAACCACTTTTCGCACTTGTGTTAGTGTTGAAAAACCACTTTACGCACTTGTGTTGGTGCAGGAAACCACTTTTGCACTTGTATTAGTGTGGAAAAAACACTTTATGCACTTGTGATAGTGTTGAAAAACCACTTTTCGCACTTGTGTTAGTGTTGAAAAACCACTTTTCGCACTTGTGTTGGTGCAGGAAACCAGTTTTGCACTTGTATTAGTGTGGAAAAACCACTTTTCGCACTTGTGTTAGTGTTGAAAAACCACTTTTCGCACTTGTGTTAGTGTTGAAAAACCACTTTTCGCACTTGTGTTGGTGCAGGAAACCACTTTTGCACTTGTATTAGTGTGGAAAAACCACTTTTCGCACTTGTGTTAGTGTTGAAAAACCACTTTTCGCACTTGTGTTAGTGTTGAAAAACCACTTTTCGCACTTGTGTTAGTGTTGAAAAACCACTTTTCGCACTTGTGTTGGTGCAGGAAACCACTTTTGCACTTGTATTAGTGTGGAAAAACCACTTTTCGCACTTGTGATAGTGTTGAAAAACCACTTTTCGCACTTGTGTTGGTGCAGGAAACCACTTTTGCACTTGTATTAGTGTGGAAAAAACACTTTTCGCAGTTGTGTTAGTGTTGAAAAACCACTTTTCGTGCTTGTGTTCGTGTTGAAAAACCACTTTTCGCACTTGTGTTGGTGCAGGAAACCACTTTTGCACTTGTATTAGTGTGGAAAAAACACTTTTTGCACTTGTGATAGTGTTGAAAAACCACTTTTCGCACTTGTGTTAGTGTTGAAAAACCACTTTTCGCACTTGTGTTAGTGTTGAAAAACCACCTTTCGCCCCTGTGTTGGTGCAGGAAACCACTTTTGCACTTGTATTAGTGTGGAAAAACAATTTTTGCACTTGTGATAGTGTTGAAAAACCACTTTTCGCACTTGTGTTAGTGTTGAAAAACCACTTTTCGCACATGTGTTGGTGCAGGAAACCACTTTTGCACTTGTATTAGTGTGGAAAAACCACTTTTAGCACTTGTGTTAGTGTTGAAAAACCACGTTTCGCACTTGTGTTAGTGTTGAAAAACCACTTTTCGCACTTGTGTTGGTGCAGGAAACCACTTTTGCACTTCTATTAGTGTGTAAAAAACACTTTTTGCACTTGTGATAGTGTTGAAAAACCACTTTTCGCACTTGTGTTAGTGTTGAAAAACCACTTTTCGCACTTGTGTTGGTGCAGGAAACCACTTTTGCACTTGTATTAGTGTGGAAAAAACACTTTTTGCACTTGTGATAGTGTTGAAAAAACACTTTTCGCAATTGTGCTAGTGTTGAAAAACCACTTTTCGCACTTGTGTTGGTGCAGGAAACCACTTTTGCACTTGTATTAGTGTGGAAAACCACTTTTCGCACTTGTGTTAGTGTTGAAAAACCACTTTTCGCACTTGTGTTGGTGCAGGAAACCACTTTTGCACTTGTATTAGTGTGGAAAACCACTTTTCGCACTTGTGTTAGTGTTGAAAAACCACTTTTCGCACTTGTGTTAGTGTTGAAAAACCACTTTTCGCACTTATGTTGGTGCAGGAAACCACTTTTGCACTTGTATTAGTGTGGAAAAACCACTTTTTGCACTTGTGTTAGTGTTGAAAAACCACTTTTCGCACTTGTGTTAGTGTTGAAAAACCACTTCTCGCACTTGTGTTGGTGCAGGAAACCACTTTTGCACTTGTATTAGTGTGGAAGCACCACTTTTCGCACTTGTGTTATTGTTGAAAAACCACTTTTCGCACTTGTGTTAGTGTTGAAAAAACACTTTTCGCACTTGTGTTAGTGTTGAAAAACCACTTTTCGCACTTGTGTTGGTGCAGGAAACCACTTTTGCACTTGTATTAGTGTGGAAAAAACACTTTTTGCACTTGTGATAGTGTTGAAAAACCACTTTTCGCACTTGTGTTAGTGTTGAAAAACCACTTTTCGCACTTGTGTTGGTGCAGGAAACCACTTTTGCACTTGTTTTAGTGTGGAAAAACCACTTTTCGCACTTGTGTTAGTGTTGAAAAACCACTTTTCGCACTTGTGTTAGTGTTGAAAAACCACTTTTCGCACTTGTGTTGGTGCAGGAAACCACTTTTGCACTTGTATTAGTGTGGGAAAAAACACTTTTTGCACTTGTGGTAGTGTTGAAAAACCACTTTTCGCACTTGTGTTAGTGTTGAAAAACCACTTTTCGCACTTGTGTTGGTGCAGGAAACCACTTTTGCACTTGTATTAGTGTGGAAAAACACTTTTTGCACTTGTGATAGTGTTGAAATACCACTTTTCGCACTTGTGTTAGTGTTGAAAAACCACTTTTCGCACTTGTGTTGGTGCAGGAAACCACTTTTGCACTTGTATTAGTGTGGAAAAACCACTTTTCGCACTTGTGTTAGTGTTGAAAAACCACTTTTCGCACTTGTGTTGGTGCAGGAAACCACTTTTGCACTTGTATTAGTGTGGAAAAACCACTTTTCGCACTTGTGTTAGTGTTGAAAAACCACTTTTCGCACTTGTGTTAGTGTTGAAAAACCACTTTTCGCACTTGTGTTGGTGCAGGAAACCACTTTTGCACTTGTATTAGTGTGGAAAAACCACTTTTCGCACTTGTGTTAGTGTTGAAAAACCACTTTTCGCACTTGTGTTAGTGTTGAAAAACCACTTTTCGCTCTTGTGTTAGTGTTGAAAAACCACTTTTCGCACTTGTGTTGGTGCAGGAAACCACTTTTGCACTTGAATTAGTGTGGGAAAAACACTTTTCGCACTTGTGTTAGTGTTGAAAAACCACTTTTCGCACTTGTGTTGGTGCAGGAAACCACTTTTGCACTTGTATTAGTGTGGAAAAACCACTTTTCGCACTTGTGTTAGTGTTGAAAAACCACTTTTCGCACTTGTGTTGGTGCAGGAAACCACTTTTGCACTTGTATTAGTGTGGAAAAATACTTTTCGCACTTGTGTTAGTGTTGAAAAACCACTTTTCGCTCTTGTGTTAGTGTTGAAAAACCACTTTTCGCACTTGTGTTGGTGCAGGAAACCACTTTTGCACTTGAATTAGTGTGGGAAAAACACTTTTCGCACTTGTGTTAGTGTTGAAAAACCACTTTTCGCACTTGTGTTGGTGCAGGAAACCACTTTTGCACTTGTATTAGTGTGGAAAAACCACTTTTCGCACTTGTGTTAGTGTTGAAAAACCACTTTTCGCACTTGTGTTAGTGTTGAAAAACCACTTTTCGCACTTGTGTTGGTGCAGGAAACCACTTTTGCACTTGTATTAGTGTGGAAAAACACTTTTTGCACTTGTGATAGTGTTGAAATACCACTTTTCGCACTTGTGTTAGTGTTGAAAAACCACTTTTCGCACTTGTGTTGGTGCAGGAAACCACTTTTGCACTTGTATTAGTGTGGAAAAACCACTTTTCGCACTTGTGTTAGTGTTGAAAAACCACTTTTCGCACTTGTGTTGGTGCAGGAAACCACTTTTGCACTTGTATTAGAGTGGAAAAACCACTTTTCGCACTTGTGTTAGTGTTGAAAAACCACTTTTCGCACTTGTGTTAGTGTTGAAAAACCACTTTTCGCACTTGTGTTGGTGCAGGAAACCACTTTTGCACTTGTATTAGTGTGGAAAAACCACTTTTCGCACTTGTGTTAGTGTTGAAAAACCACTTTTCGCACTTGTGTTAGTGTTGAAAAACCACTTTTCGCTCTTGTGTTAGTGTTGAAAAACCACTTTTCGCACTTGTGTTGGTGCAGGAAACCACTTTTGCACTTGAATTAGTGTGGGAAAAACACTTTTCGCACTTGTGTTAGTGTTGAAAAACCACTTTTCGCACTTGTGTTGGTGCAGGAAACCACTTTTGCACTTGTATTAGTGTGGAAAAACCACTTTTCGCACTTGTGTTAGTGTTGAAAAACCACTTTTCGCACTTGTGTTGGTGAAGGAAACCACTTTTGCACTTGTATTAGTGTGGAAAAAGCACTTTTTGCACTTGTGATAGTGTTGAAAAACCACTTTTCGCACTTGTGTTAGTGTTGAAAAACCAATTTTCGCACTTGTGTTGGTGCAGGAAACCACTTTTGCACTTGTATTAGTGTGGAAAACCACTTTTCGCACTTGTGTTAGTGTTGAAAAACCACTTTTCGCACTTGTGTTAGTGTTGAAAAACCACTTTTCGCACTTGTGTTAGTATTGAAAAACCACTTTTCGCACTTGTGTTGGTGCAGGAAACCACTTTTGCACTTGTATTAGTGTGGGAAAAACACTTTTCGCACTTGTGTTAGTGTTGAAAAACCACTTTTCGCACTTGTGTTCGTGTTGAAAAACCACTTTTCGCACTTGTGTTAGTGTTGAAAAACCACTTTTCGCACTTGTGTTAGTGTTGAAAAACCACTTTTCGCACTTGTGTTTGTGCAGGAAACCACTTTTGCACTTGTATTAGTGTGGAAAAAACACTTTTTGCACTTGTGATAGTGTTGAAAAACCACTTTTCACACTTGTGCTGGTGTCGAAAAACCACTTTTCGCACTTGTGTTGGTGCAGGAAACCACTTTTGCACTTGTATTAATGTGGAAAATCCACTTTTCGCACTTGTGTTAGTGTTGAAAAACCACTTTTCGCACTTGTGTTAGTGTTGAAAAACCACTTTTCGCACTTGTGTTAGTGTTGAAAAACCACTTTTCGCACTTGTGTTGGTGCAGGAAACCACTTTTGCACTTGTATTAGTGTGGAAAAACCACTTTTCGCACTTGTGTTAGTGTTGAAAAACCACTTTTCGCACTTGTGTTAGTGTTGAAAAACCACTTTTCGCTCTTGTGTTAGTGTTGAAAAACCACTTTTCGCACTTGTGTTGGTGCAGGAAACCACTTTTGCACTTGAATTAGTGTGGGAAAAACACTTTTCGCACTTGTGTTAGTGTTGAAAAACCACTTTTCGCACTTGTGTTGGTGCAGGAAACCACTTTTGCACTTGTATTAGTGTGGAAAAACCACTTTTCGCACTTGTGTTAGTGTTGAAAAACCACTTTTCGCACTTGTGTTAGTGTTGAAAAACCACTTTTCGCACTTGTGTTGGTGCAGGAAACCACTTTTGCACTTGTATTAGTGTGGAAAAACCACTTTTCACACTTGTGTTAGTGTTGAAAAACCACTTTTCGCACTTGTGTTAGTGTTGAAAAACCACTTATCGCACTTGTGTTAGTGTTGAAAAACCACTTTTCGCACTTGTGTTGGTGCAGGAAACCACTTTTGCACTTGTATTGGTGTGGAAAAAACACTTTTCGCACTTGTGTTAGTGGTGAAAAACCACTTTTCGCACTTGTGTTCGTGTTGAAAAACCACTTTTCGCACTTGTGTTAGTGTTGAAAAACCACTTTTCGCACTTGTGTTAGTGTTGAAAAACCACTTTTCGCACTTGTGTTGGTGCAGGAAACCACTTTTGCACTTGTATTAGTGTGGAAAAAACACTTTTTGCACTTGTGATAGTGTTGAAAAACCACTTTTCGCACTTGTGTTAGTGTTGAAAAACCAATTTTCGCACTTGTGTTGGTGCAGGAAATCACTTTTGCACTTGTATTAGTGTGGAAAACCACTTTTCGCACTTGTGTTAGTGTTGAAAAACCACTTTTCGCACTTGTGTTAGTGTTGAAAAACCACTTTTCGCACTTGTGTTAGTATTGAAAAACCACTTTTCGCACTTGTGTTGGTGCAGGAAACCACTTTTGCACTTGTATTAGTGTGGAAAAAACACTTTTTGCACTTGTGATAGTGTTGAAAAACCACTTTTCGCACTTGTGTTAGTGTTGAAAAACCACTTTTCACACTTATGTTGGTGCAGGAAATCACTTTTGCACTTGTATCCGTGTGGAAAACCACTTTTCGCACTTGTGTTAGTGTTGAAAAACCACTTTTCGCACTTGTGTTAGTGTTGAAAAACCACTTTACGCACTTGTGTTGGTGCAGGAAACCACTTTTGCACTTGTATTAGTGTGGAAAAAATACTTTATGCACTTGTGATAGTGTTGAAAAACCACTTTTCGCACTTGTGTTAGTGTTGAAAAACCACTTTTCGCACTTGTGTTCGTGTTGAAAAACCACTTTTCACACTTGTGTTAGTGTTGAAAAACCACTTTTCGCACTTGTGTTAGTGTGGAAAAACCACTTTTCGCACTTGTGTTGGTGCAGGAAACCACTTTTGCACTTGTATTAGTGTGGAAAAACCACTTTTTGCACTTGTGTTAGTGTTGAAAAACCACTTTTCGCACTTGTGTTAGTGTTTAAAAACCACTTTTCGCTCTTGTGTTAGTGTTGAAAAACCACTTTTCGCACTTGTGTTGGTGCAGGAAACCACTTTTGCACTTGAATTAGTGTGGAAAAAACACTTTTCGCACTTGTGTTAGTGTTGAAAAACCACTTTTCGCACTTGTGTTGGTGCAGGACACCACTTTTGCACTTGTATTAGTGTGGAAAAACCACTTTTCGCACTTGTGTTGGTGCAGGAAACCACTTTTGCACTTGTATTAGTGTGGGAAAAACACTTTTCGCACTTGTGTTAGTGTTGAAAAACCACTTTTCGCACTTGTGTTCGTGTTGAAAAACCACTTTTCGCACTTGTGTTAGTGTTGAAAAACCACTTTTCGCACTTGTGTTAGTGTTGAAAAACCACTTTTCGCACTTGTGTTTGTGCAGGAAACCACTTTTGCACTTGTATTAGTGTGGAAAAAACACTTTTTGCACTTGTGATAGTGTTGAAAAACCACTTTTCACACTTGTGCTGGTGTCGAAAAACCACTTTTCGCACTTGTGTTGGTGCAGGAAACCACTTTTGCACTTGTATTAGTGTGGAAAATCCACTTTTCGCACTTGTGTTAGTGTTGAAAAACCACTTTTCGCACTTGTGTTAGTGTTGAAAAACCACTTTTCGCACTTGTGTTAGTGTTGAAAAAACACTTTTCGCACTTGTGTTGGTGCAGGAAACCACTTTTGCACTTGTATTAGTGTGGAAAAACCACTTTTCGCACTTGTGTTAGTGTTGAAAAACCACTTTTCGCACTTGTGTTAGTGTTGAAAAACCACTTTTCGCTCTTGTGTTAGTGTTGAAAAACCACTTTTCGCACTTGTGTTGGTGCAGGAAACCACTTTTGCACTTGAATTAGTGTGGGAAAAACACTTTTCGCACTTGTGTTAGTGTTGAAAAACCACTTTTCGCACTTGTGTTGGTGCAGGAAACCACTTTTGCACTTGTATTAGTGTGGAAAAACCACTTTTCGCACTTGTGTTAGTGTTGAAAAACCACTTTTCGCACTTGTGTTAGTGTTGAAAAACCACTTATCGCACTTGTGTTAGTGTTGAAAAACCACTTTTCGCACTTGTGTTGGTGCAGGAAACCACTTTTGCACTTGTATTGGTGTGGAAAAACCACTTTTCGCACTTGTGTTAGTGTTGAAAAACCACTTTTCGCACTTGTGTTCGTGTTGAAAAACCACTTTTCGCACTTGTGTTAGTGTTGAAAAACCACTTTTCGCACTTGTGTTAGTGTTGAAAAACCACTTTTCGCACTTGTGTTGGTGCAGGAAACCACTTTTGCACTTGTATTAGTGTGGAAAAAACACTTTTTGCACTTGTGATAGTGTTGAAAAACCACTTTTCGCACTTGTGTTAGTGTTGAAAAACCAATTTTCGCACTTGTGTTGGTGCAGGAAACCACTTTTGCACTTGTATTAGTGTGGAAAACCACTTTTCGCACTTGTGTTAGTGTTGAAAAACCACTTTTCGCACTTGTGTTAGTGTTGAAAAACCACTTTTCGCACTTGTGTTAGTATTGAAAAACCACTTTTCGCACTTGTGTTGGTGCAGGAAACCACTTTTGCACTTGTATTAGTGTGGAAAAAACACTTTTTGCACTTGTGATAGTGTTGAAAAACCACTTTTCGCACTTGTGTTAGTGTTGAAAAACCACTTTTCACACTTGTGTTGGTGCAGGAAATCACTTTTGCACTTGTATCCGTGTGGAAAACCACTTTTCGCACTTGTGTTAGTGTTGAAAAACCACTTTTCGCACTTGTGTTAGTGTTGAAAAACCACTTTACGCACTTGTGTTGGTGCAGGAAACCACTTTTGCACTTGTATTAGTGTGGAAAAACACTTTATGCACTTGTGAAAGTGTTGAAAAACCACTTTTCGCACTTGTGTTAGTGTTGAAAAACCACTTTTCGCACTTGTGTTGGTGCAGGAAACCAGTTTTGCACTTGTATTAGTGTGGAAAAACCACTTTTCGCACTTGCGTTAGTGTTGAAAAACCACTTTTCGCACTTGTGTTAGTGTTGAAAAACCACTTTTCGCACTTGTGTTGGTGCAGGAAACCACTTTTGCACTTGTATTAGTGTGGAAAAACCACTTTTCGCACTTGTGTTAGTGTTGAAAAACCACTTTTCGCACTTGTGTTAGTGTTGAAAAACCACTTTTCGCACTTGTGTTAGTGTTGAAAAAACCACTTTTCGCACTTGTGTTGGTGCAGGAAACCACTTTTGCACTTGTATTAGTGTGGAAAAACCACTTTTCGCACTTGTGATAGTGTTGAAAAACCACTTTTCGCACTTGTGTTGGTGCAGGAAACCACTTTTGCACTTGTATTAGTGTGGAAAAAACACTTTTCGCACTTGTGTTAGTGTTGAAAAACCACTTTTCGCGCTTGTGTTCGTGTTGAAAAACCACTTTTCGCACTTGTGTTGGTGCAGGAAACCACTTCTGCACTTGTATTAGTGTGGAAAAAACACTTTTTGCACTTGTGATAGTGTTGAAAAACCACTTTTCGCACTTGTGTTAGTGTTGAAAAACCACTTTTCGCACTTGTGTTAGTGTTGAAAAACCACCTTTCGCCCCTGTGTTGGTGCAGGAAACCACTTTTGCACTTGTATTAGTGTGGAAAAAACAATTTTTGCACTTGTGATAGTGTTGAAATACCACTTTTCGCACTTGTTAGTGTTGAAAAACCACTTTTCGCACATGTGTTGGTGCAGGAAACCACTTTGCACTTGTATTAGTGTGGAAAAACCACTTTTAGCACTTGTGTTAGTGTTGAAAAACCACGTTTCGCACTTGTGTTAGTGTTGAAAAACCACTTTTCGCACTTGTGTTGGTGCAGGGAAACCACTTTTGCACTTCTATTAGTGTGTAAAAAACACTTTTTGCACTTGTGATAGTGTTGAAAAACCACTTTTCGCACTTGTGTTAGTGTTGAAAAACCACTTTTCGCACTTGTGTTGGTGCAGGAAACCACTTTTGCACTTGTATTAGTGTGGAAAAACACTTTTTGCACATGTGATAGTGTTGAAAAAACACTTTTCGCAATTGTGCTAGTGTTGAAAAACCACTTTTCGCACTTATGTTGGTGCAGGAAACCACTTTTGCACTTGTATTAGTGTGGAAAACCACTTTTCGCACTTGTGTTAGTGTTGAAAAACCACTTTTCGCACTTGTGTTGGTGCAGGAAACCACTTGTGCACTTGTATTAGTGTGGAAAACCACTTTTCGCACTTGTGTTAGTGTTGAAAAACCACTTTTCGCACTTGTGTTAGTGTTGAAAAACCACTTTTCGCACTTATGTTGGTGCAGGAAACCACTTTTGCACTTGTATTAGTGTGGAAAAACCACTTTTTGCACTTGTGTTAGTGTTGAAAAACCACTTTTCGCACTTGTGTTAGTGTTGAAAAACCACTTTTCGCACTTGTGTTGGTGCAGGAAACCACTTTTGCACTTGTATTAGTGTGGAAACACCACTTTTCGCACTTGTGTTAGTGTTGAAAAACCACTTTTCGCACTTGTGTTAGTGTTGAAAAAACACTTTTCGCACTTGTGTTAGTGTTGAAAAACCACTTTTCGCACTTGTGTTGGTGCAGGAAACCACTTTTGCACTTGTATTAGTGTGGAAAAAACACTTTTTGCACTTGTGATAGTGTTGAAAAATCACTTTTCGCACTTGTGTTAGTGTTGAAAAACCACTTTTCGCACTTGTGTTGGTGCAGGAAACCACTTTTGCACTTGTTTTAGTGTGGAAAAACCACTTTTCGCACTTGTGTTAGTGTTGAAAAACCACTTTTCGCACTTGTGTTAGTGTTGAAAAACCACTTTTCGCACTTGTGTTGGTGCAGGAAACCACTTTTGCACTTGTATTAGTGTGGGAAAAAACACTTTTTGCACTTGTGATAGTGTTGAAAAACCACTTTTCGCACTTGTGTTGGTGTTGAAAAACCACTTTTCGCACTTGTGTTGGTGCAGGAAACCACTTTTGCACTTGTATTAGTGTGGAAAAACACTTTTTGCACTTGTGATAGTGTTGAAATACCACTTTTCGCACTTGTGTTAGTGTTGAAAAACCACTTTTCGCACTTGTGTTGGTGCAGGAAACCACTTTTGCACTTGTATTAGTGTGGAAAAACCACTTTTCGCACTTGTGTTAGTGTTGAAAAACCACTTTTCGCACTTGTGTTGGTGCAGGAAACCACTTTTGCACTTGTATTAGTGTGGAAAAACACTTTTCGCACTTGTGTTAGTGTTGAAAAACCACTTTTCGAACTTGTGTTAGTGTTGAAAAACCACTTTTCGCACTTGTGTTGGTGCAGGAAACCACTTTTGCACTTGTATTAGTGTGGAAAAACCACTTTTCGCACTTGTGTTAGTGTTGAAAAACCACTTTTCGCACTTGTGTTAGTGTTGAAAAACCACTTTTCGCACTTGTGTTGGTGCAGGAAACCACTTTTGCACTTGAATTAGTGTGGGAAAAACACTTTTCGCACTTGTGTTAGTGTTGAAAAACCACTTTTCGCACTTGTGTTGGTGCAGGAAACCACTTTTGCACTTGTATTAGTGTGGAAAAACCACTTTTCGCACTTGTGTTAGTGTTGAAAAACACTTTTCGCACTTGTTTTGGTGAAGGAAACCACTTTTGCACTTGTATTAGTGTGGAAAAAACACTTTTTGCACTTGTGATAGTGTTGAAAAACCACTTTTCGCACTTGTGTTAGTGTTGAAAAACCAATTTTCGCACTTGTGTTGGTGCAGGAAACCACTTTTGCACTTGTATTAGTGTGGAAAACCACTTTTCGCACTTGTGTTAGTGTTGAAAAACCACTTTTCGCACTTGTGTTAGTGTTGAAAAACCACTTTTCGCACTTGTGTTAGTATTGAAAAACCACTTTTCGCACTTGTGTTGGTGCAGGAAACCACTTTTGCACTTCTATTAGTGTGGAAAAAACACTTTTTGCACTTGTGATAGTGTTGAAAAACCACTTTTCGCACTTGTGATAGTGTTGAAAAACCACTTTTCACACTTGTGTTGGTGCAGGAAATCACTTTTGCACTTGTGTCCGTGTGGAAAACCACTTTTCGCACTTGTGTTAGTGTTGAAAAACCACTTTTCGCACTTGTGTTAGTGTTGAAAAACCACTTTACGCACTTGTGTTGGTGCAGGAAACCACTTTTGCACTTGTATTAGTGTGGAAAAAACACTTTATGCACTTGTGATAGTGTTGAAAAACCACTTTTCGCACTTGTGTTAGTGTTGAAAAACCACTTTTCGCACTTGTGTTGGTGCAGGAAACCAGTTTTGCACTTGTATTAGTGTGGAAAAACCACTTTTCGCACTTGTGTTAATGTTGAAAAACCACTTTCGCACTTGTGTTAGTGTTGAAAAACCACTTTTCGCACTTGTGTTGGTGCAGGAAACCACTTTTGCACTTGTATTAGTGTGGAAAAACCACTTTTCGCACTTGTGTTAGTGTTGAAAAACCACTTTTCGCACTTGTGTTAGTGTTGAAAAACCACTTTTCGCACTTGTGTTAGTGTTGAAAAACCACTTTTCGCACTTGTGTTGGTGCAGGAAACCACTTTTGCACTTGTATTAGTGTGGAAAAACCACTTTTCACACTTGTGATAGTGTTGAAAAACCACTTTTCGCACTTGTGTTGGTGCAGGAAACCACTTTTGCACTTGTATTAGTGTGGAAAAACACTTTTCGCACTTGTGTTAGTGTTGAAAAACCACTTTTCGGCTTGTGTTCGTGTTGAAAAACCACTTTTCGCACTTGTGTTGGTGCAGGAAACCACTTTTGCACTTGTATTAGTGTGGAAAAAACACTTTTTGCACTTGTGATAGTGTTGAAAAACCACTTTTCGCACTTGTGTTAGTGTTGAAAAACCACTTTTCGCACTTGTGTTAGTGTTGAAAAACCACCTTTCGCCCCTGTGTTGGTGCAGGAAACCACTTTTGCACTTGTATTAGTGTGGAAAAACAATTTTTGCACTTGTGATAGTGTTGAAAAACCACTTTTCGCACTTGTGTTAGTGTTGAAAAACCACTTTTCGCACATGTGTTGGTGCAGGAAACCACTTTTGCACTTGTATTAGTGTGGAAAAACCACTTTTAACACTTGTGTTAGTGTTGAAAAACCACGTTTCGCACTTGTGTTAGTGTTGAAAAACCACTTTTCGCACATGTGTTGGTGCAGGAAACCACTTTTGCACTTCTATTAGTGTGTAAAAACACTTTTTGCACTTGTGATAGTGTTGAAAAACCACTTTTCGCACTTGTGTTAGTGTTGAAAAACCACTTTTCGCACTTGTGTTGGTGCAGGAAACCACTTTTGCACTTGTATTAGTGTGGAAAAAACACTTTTTGCACTTGTGATAGTGTTGAAAAAACACTTTTCGCACTTGTGTTAGTGTTGAAAAACCACTTTTCGCACTTATGTTGGTGCAGGAAACCACTTTTGCACTTGTATTGGTGTGGAAATAACCACTTTTTGCACTTGTGTTAGTGTTGAAAAACCACTTTTCGCACTTGTGTTAGTGTTGAAAAACCACTTTTCGCACTTGTGTTGGTGCAGGAAACCACGTTTGCACTTGTATTAGTGTGGAAACACCACTTTTCGCACTTGTGTTAGTGTTGAAAAACCACTTTTCGCACTTGTGTTAGTGTTGAAAAAACACTTTTCGCACTTGTGTTAGTGTTGAAAAACCACTTTTCGCACTTGTGTTGGTGCAGGAAACCACTTTTGCACTTGTATTAGTGTGGAAAAACACTTTTTGCACTTGTGATAGTGTTGAAAAACCACTTTTCGCACTTGTGTTAGTGTTGAAAAACCACTTTTCGCACTTGTGTTGGTGCAGGAAACCACTTTTGCACTTGTTTTAGTGTGGAAAAACCACTTTTCGCAC
This sequence comes from Myxine glutinosa, assembly GCF_964187855.1. Taxonomy (NCBI): domain Eukaryota; kingdom Metazoa; phylum Chordata; class Myxini; order Myxiniformes; family Myxinidae; genus Myxine; species Myxine glutinosa. The sequence continues at coordinate 23,067 of NW_027617446.1, forward strand.
TTGTGTTAGTGTTGAAAAACCACTTTTCGCACTTGTGTTAGTGTTGAAAAACCACTTTTCGCACTTGTGTTGGTGCAGGAAACCACTTTTGCACTTGTATTAGTGTGGGAAAAAACACTTTTTGCACTTGTGATAGTGTTGAAAAACCACTTTTCGCACATGTGTTGGTGCAGGAAACCACTTTTGCACTTGTATTAGTGTGGAAAAACCACTTTTAACACTTGTGTTAGTGTTGAAAAACCACGTTTCGCACTTGTGTTAGTGTTGAAAAACCACTTTTCGCACATGTGTTGGTGCAGGAAACCACTTTTGCACTTCTATTAGTGTGTAAAAACACTTTTTGCACTTGTGATAGTGTTGAAAAACCACTTTTCGCACTTGTGTTAGTGTTGAAAAACCACTTTTCGCACTTGAGTTGGTGCAGGAAACCACTTTTGCACTTGTATTAGTCTGGAAAAAACACTTTTTGCACTTGTGATAGTGTTGAAAAAACACTTTTCGCACTTGTGTTAGTGTTGAAAAACCACTTTTCGCACTTGTGTTGGTGCAGGAAACCACTTTTGCACTTGTATTGGTGTGGAAAAACCACTTTTTGCACTTGTGTTAGTGTTGAAAAACCACTTTTCGCACTTGTGTTAGTGTTGAAAAACCACTTTTCGCACTTGTGTTGGTGCAGGAAACCACGTTTGCACTTGTATTAGTGTGGAAACACCACTTTTCGCACTTGTGTTAGTGTTGAAAAACCACTTTTCGCACTTGTGTTAGTGTTGAAAAAACACTTTTCGCACTTGTGTTAGTGTTGAAAAACCACTTTTCGCACTTGTGTTGGTGCAGGAAACCACTTTTGCACTTGTATTAGTGTGGAAAAACACTTTTTGCACTTGTGATAGTGTTGAAAAACCACTTTTCGCACTTGTGTTAGTGTTGAAAAACCACTTTTCGCACTTGTGTTGGTGCAGGAAACCACTTTTGCACTTGTTTTAGTGTGGAAAAACCACTTTTCGCACTTGTGTTAGTGTTGAAAAACCACTTTTCGCACTTGTGTTAGTGTTGAAAAACCACTTTTCGCACTTGTGTTGGTGCAGGAAACCACTTTTGCACTTGTATTAGTGTGGGAAAAAACACTTTTTGCACTTGTGATAGTGTTGAAAAACCACTTTTCGCACTTGTGTTAGTGTTGAAAAACCACTTTTCGCACTTGTGTTGGTGCAGGAAACCACTTTTGCACTTGTATTAGTGTGGAAAAACACTTTTTTCACTTGTGATAGTGTTGAAATACCACTTTTCGCACTTGTATTTGTGTTGAAAAACCACTTTTCGCACTTGTGTTGGTGCAGGAAACCACTTTTGCACTTGTATTAGTGTGGAAAAACCACTTTTCGCACTTGTGTTAGTGTTGAAAAACCACTTTTCGCACTTGTGTTGGTGCAGGAAACCACTTTTGCACTTGCATTAGTGTGGAAAAACCACTTTTCGCACTTGTGTTAGTGTTGAAAAACCACTTTTCGCACTTGTGTTAGTGTTGAAAAACCACTTTTCGCACTTGTGTTGGTGCAGGAAACCACTTTTGCACTTGTATTAGTGTGGAAAAAACACTTTTTGCACTTGTGATAGTGTTGAAAAACCACTTTTCGCACTTGTGTTAGTGTTGAAAAACCACTTTTCGCACTTGTGTTGGTGCAGGAAACCACTTTTGCACTTGTATTAGTGTGGAAAAAACACTTTTTGCACTTGTGATAGTGTTTAAAAACCACTTTTCGCACTTGTGCTAGTGTTGAAAAACCACTTTTCGCACTTGTGTTGGTGCTGGAAACCACTTTTGCACTTGTATTAGTGTGGAAAAACCACTTTTCGCACTTGTGTTAGTGTTGAAAAACCACTTTTCGCACTTGTGTTAGTGTTGAAAAACCACTTTTCGCACTTGTGTTGGTGCAGGAAACCACTTTTGCACTTGTATTAGTGTGGAAAAACCACTTTTCGCACTTGTGTTAGTGTTGAAAAACCACTTTTCGCACTTGTGTTAGTGTTGAAAAACCACTTTTCGCACTTGTGTTGGTGCAGGAAACCACTTTTGCACTTGTATTAGTGTGGAAAAACCACTTTTCGCACTTGTGTTAGTGTTGAAAAACCACTTTTCGCACTTGTGTTAGTGTTGAAAAACCACTTTTCGCACTTGTGTTAGTGTTGAAAAACCACTTTTCGCACTTGTGTTGGTGCAGGAAACCACTTTTGCACTTGTATTAGTGTGGAAAAACCACTTTTCGCACTTGTGTTAGTGTTGAAAAACCACTTTTCGCACTTGTGTTAGTGTTTAAAAACCACTTTTCGCTCTTGTGTTAGTGTTGAAAAACCACTCTTCGCACTTGTGTTGGTGCAGGAAACCACTTTTGCACTTGAATTAGTGTGGAAAAAACACTTTTCGCACTTGTGTTAGTGTTGAAAAACCACTTTTCGCACTTGTGTTAGTGTTGAAAACCACTTATCGCACTTGTGTTAGTGTTGAAAAACCACTTTTCGCACTTGTGTTGGTGCAGGAAACCACTTTTGCACTTGTATTAGTGTGGGAAAAACACTTTTCGCACTTGTGTTAGTGTTGAAAAACCACTTTTCGCACATGTGTTCGTGTTGAAAAACCACTTTTCGCACTTGTGTTAGTGTTGAAAAACCACTGTTCGCACTTGTGTTAGTGTTGAAAAACCACTTTTCGCACTTGTGTTGGTGCAGGAAACCACTTTTGCACTTTTATTAGTGTGGAAAAAACACTTTTTGCACTTGTGATAGTGTTGAAAAACCACTTTTCACACTTGTGCTGGTGTCGAAAAACCACTTTTCGCACTTGTGTTGGTGCAGGAAACCACTTTTGCACTTGTATTAGTGTGGAAAAAACACTTTATGCACTTGTGATAGTGTTGAAAAACCACTTTTCGCACTTGTGTTAATGTTGAAAAACCACTTTTCACACTTGTGTTGGTGCAGGAAACCACTTTTGCACTTGTATTAGTGTGGAAAAACCACTTTTCGCACTTGTGTTAGTGTTGAAAAACCACTTTTCGCACTTGTGTTAGTGTTGAAAAACCACTTTTCGCACTTGTGTTGGTGCAGGAAACCACTTTTGCACTTGTATTAGTGTGGAAAAACCACTTTTCGCACTTGTGTTAGTGTTGAAAAACCACTTTTCGCACTTGTGTTAGTGTTGAAAAACCACTTTTCGCACTTGTGTTAGTGTTGAAAAACCACTTTTCGCACTTGTGTTGGTGCAGGAAACCACTTTTGCACTTGTATTAGTGTGGAAAAACACTTTTTGCACTTGTGATAGTGTTGAAATACCACTTTTTGCACTTGTGTTAGTGTTGAAAAACCACTTTTCGCACTTGTGTTGGTGCAGGAAACCACTTTTGCACTTGTATTAGTGTGGAAAAACCACTTTTCGCACTTGTGTTAGTGTTGAAAAACCACTTTTCGCACTTGTGTTGGTGCAGGAAACCACTTTTGCACTTGTATTAGTGTGGAAAAACCACTTTTCGCACTTGTGTTAGTGTTGAAAAACCACTTTTCGCACTTGTGTTAGTGTTGAAAAACCACTTTTCGCACTTGTGTTGGTGCAGGAAACCACTTATGCACTTGTATTAGTGTGGAAAAAACACTTTTTGCACTTGTGATAGTGTTGAAAAACCACTTTTCGCACTTGTGTTAGTGTTGAAAAACCACTTTTCGCACTTGTGTTGGTGCAGGAAACCACTTTTGCACTTGTATTAGTGTGGAAAAAACACTTTTTGTACTTGTATTTGTGTGGGAAAAACACTTTTCGCACTTGTGTTAGTGTTGAAAAACCACTTTTCGCACTTGTGTTCGTGTTGAAAAACTACTTTTCACACTTGTGTTAGTGTTGAAAAACCACTTTTCGCACTTGTGTTAGTGTTGAAAAACCACTTTTCGCACTTGTGTTGGTGCAGGAAACCACTTTTGCACTTGTATTAGTGTGGAAAAACCACTTTTCGCACTTGTGTTAGTGTTGAAAAACCACTTTTCGCACTTGTGTTAGTGTTTAAAAACCACTTTTCGCTCTTGTGTTAGTGTTGAAAAACCACTTTTCGCACTTGTGTTGGTGCAGGAAACCACATTTGCACTTGAATTAGTGTGGAAAAAACACTTTTCGCACTTGTGTTAGTGTTGAAAAACCACTTTTCGCACTTGTGTTGGTGCAGGAAACCACTTTTGCACTTGTATTAGTGTGGAAAAACCACTTTTCGCACTTGTGTTAGTGTTGAAAAACCACTTTTCGCACTTGTGTTAGTGTTTAAAAACCACTTTTCGCTCTTGTGTTAGTGTTGAAAAACCACTTTTCGCACTTGTGTTGGTGCAGGAAACCACTTTTGCACTTGAATTAGTGTGGAAAAAACACTTTTTGCACTTGTGATAGTGTTGAAATACCACTTTTCGCACTTGTGTTAGTGTTGAAAAACCACTTTTCGCACTTGTGTTGGTGCAGGAAACCACTTTTGCACTTGTATTAGTGTGGAAAAACCACTTTTCGCACTTGTGTTAGTGTTGAAAAACCACTTTTCGCACTTGTGTTGGTGCAGGAAACCACTTTTGCACTTGCATTAGTGTGGAAAAACCACTTTTCGCACTTGTGTTAGTGTTGAAAAACCACTTTTCGCACTTGTGTTAGTGTTGAAAAAACACTTTTCGCACTTGTGTTAGTGTTGAAAAACCACTTTTCGCACTTGTGTTGGTGCAGGAAACCACTTTTGCACTTGTATTAGTGTGGAAAAACACTTTTTGCACTTGTGATAGTGTTGAAAAACCACTTTTCGCACTTGTGTTAGTGTTGAAAAACCACTTTTCGCACTTGTGTTGGTGCAGGAAACCACTTTTGCACTTGTTTTAGTGTGGAAAAACCACTTTTCGCACTTGTGTTAGTGTTGAAAAACCACTTTTCGCACTTGTGTTAGTGTTGAAAAACCACTTTTCGCACTTGTGTTGGTGCAGGAAACCACTTTTGCACTTGTATTAGTGTGGGAAAAAACACTTTTTGCACTTGTGATAGTGTTGAAAAACCACTTTTCGCACATGTGTTGGTGCAGGAAACCACTTTTGCACTTGTATTAGTGTGGAAAAACCACTTTTAACACTTGTGTTAGTGTTGAAAAACCACGTTTCGCACTTGTGTTAGTGTTGAAAAACCACTTTTCGCACATGTGTTGGTGCAGGAAACCACTTTTGCACTTCTATTAGTGTGTAAAAACACTTTTTGCACTTGTGATAGTGTTGAAAAACCACTTTTCGCACTTGTGTTAGTGTTGAAAAACCACTTTTCGCACTTGAGTTGGTGCAGGAAACCACTTTTGCACTTGTATTAGTCTGGAAAAAACACTTTTTGCACTTGTGATAGTGTTGAAAAAACACTTTTCGCACTTGTGTTAGTGTTGAAAAACCACTTTTCGCACTTGTGTTGGTGCAGGAAACCACTTTTGCACTTGTATTGGTGTGGAAAAACCACTTTTTGCACTTGTGTTAGTGTTGAAAAACCACTTTTCGCACTTGTGTTAGTGTTGAAAAACCACTTTTCGCACTTGTGTTGGTGCAGGAAACCACGTTTGCACTTGTATTAGTGTGGAAACACCACTTTTCGCACTTGTGTTAGTGTTGAAAAACCACTTTTCGCACTTGTGTTAGTGTTGAAAAAACACTTTTCGCACTTGTGTTAGTGTTGAAAAACCACTTTTCGCACTTGTGTTGGTGCAGGAAACCACTTTTGCACTTGTATTAGTGTGGAAAAACACTTTTTGCACTTGTGATAGTGTTGAAAAACCACTTTTCGCACTTGTGTTAGTGTTGAAAAACCACTTTTCGCACTTGTGTTGGTGCAGGAAACCACTTTTGCACTTGTTTTAGTGTGGAAAAACCACTTTTCGCACTTGTGTTAGTGTTGAAAAACCACTTTTCGCACTTGTGTTAGTGTTGAAAAACCACTTTTCGCACTTGTGTTGGTGCAGGAAACCACTTTTGCACTTGTATTAGTGTGGGAAAAAACACTTTTTGCACTTGTGATAGTGTTGAAAAACCACTTTTCGCACTTGTGTTAGTGTTGAAAAACCACTTTTCGCACTTGTGTTGGTGCAGGAAACCACTTTTGCACTTGTATTAGTGTGGAAAAACACTTTTTGCACTTGTGATAGTGTTGAAATACCACTTTTCGCACTTGTATTTGTGTTGAAAAACCACTTTTCGCACTTGTGTTGGTGCAGGAAACCACTTTTGCACTTGTATTAGTGTGGAAAAACCACTTTTCGCACTTGTGTTAGTGTTGAAAAACCACTTTTCGCACTTGTGTTGGTGCAGGAAACCACTTTTGCACTTGCATTAGTGTGGAAAAACCACTTTTCGCACTTGTGTTAGTGTTGAAAAACCACTTTTCGCACTTGTGTTAGTGTTGAAAAACCACTTTTCGCACTTGTGTTGGTGCAGGAAACCACTTTTGCACTTGTATTAGTGTGGAAAAAACACTTTTTGCACTTGTGATAGTGTTGAAAAACCACTTTTCGCACTTGTGTTAGTGTTGAAAAACCACTTTTCGCACTTGTGTTGGTGCAGGAAACCACTTTTGCACTTGTATTAGTGTGGAAAAAACACTTTTTGCACTTGTGATAGTGTTTAAAAACCACTTTTCGCACTTGTGCTAGTGTTGAAAAACCACTTTTCGCACTTGTGTTGGTGCTGGAAACCACTTTTGCACTTGTATTAGTGTGGAAAAACCACTTTTCGCACTTGTGTTAGTGTTGAAAAACCACTTTTCGCACTTGTGTTAGTGTTGAAAAACCACTTTTCGCACTTGTGTTGGTGCAGGAAACCACTTTTGCACTTGTATTAGTGTGGAAAAACCACTTTTCGCACTTGTGTTAGTGTTGAAAAACCACTTTTCGCACTTGTGTTAGTGTTGAAAAACCACTTTTCGCACTTGTGTTGGTGCAGGAAACCACTTTTGCACTTGTATTAGTGTGGAAAAACCACTTTTCGCACTTGTGTTAGTGTTGAAAAACCACTTTTCGCACTTGTGTTAGTGTTGAAAAACCACTTTTCGCACTTGTGTTAGTGTTGAAAAACCACTTTTCGCACTTGTGTTGGTGCAGGAAACCACTTTTGCACTTGTATTAGTGTGGAAAAACCACTTTTCGCACTTGTGTTAGTGTTGAAAAACCACTTTTCGCACTTGTGTTAGTGTTTAAAAACCACTTTTCGCTCTTGTGTTAGTGTTGAAAAACCACTCTTCGCACTTGTGTTGGTGCAGGAAACCACTTTTGCACTTGAATTAGTGTGGAAAAAACACTTTTCGCACTTGTGTTAGTGTTGAAAAACCACTTTTCGCACTTGTGTTAGTGTTGAAAACCACTTATCGCACTTGTGTTAGTGTTGAAAAACCACTTTTCGCACTTGTGTTGGTGCAGGAAACCACTTTTGCACTTGTATTAGTGTGGGAAAAACACTTTTCGCACTTGTGTTAGTGTTGAAAAACCACTTTTCGCACATGTGTTCGTGTTGAAAAACCACTTTTCGCACTTGTGTTAGTGTTGAAAAACCACTGTTCGCACTTGTGTTAGTGTTGAAAAACCACTTTTCGCACTTGTGTTGGTGCAGGAAACCACTTTTGCACTTTTATTAGTGTGGAAAAAACACTTTTTGCACTTGTGATAGTGTTGAAAAACCACTTTTCACACTTGTGCTGGTGTCGAAAAACCACTTTTCGCACTTGTGTTGGTGCAGGAAACCACTTTTGCACTTGTATTAGTGTGGAAAAAACACTTTATGCACTTGTGATAGTGTTGAAAAACCACTTTTCGCACTTGTGTTAATGTTGAAAAACCACTTTTCACACTTGTGTTGGTGCAGGAAACCACTTTTGCACTTGTATTAGTGTGGAAAAACCACTTTTCGCACTTGTGTTAGTGTTGAAAAACCACTTTTCGCACTTGTGTTAGTGTTGAAAAACCACTTTTCGCACTTGTGTTGGTGCAGGAAACCACTTTTGCACTTGTATTAGTGTGGAAAAACCACTTTTCGCACTTGTGTTAGTGTTGAAAAACCACTTTTCGCACTTGTGTTAGTGTTGAAAAACCACTTTTCGCACTTGTGTTAGTGTTGAAAAACCACTTTTCGCACTTGTGTTGGTGCAGGAAACCACTTTTGCACTTGTATTAGTGTGGAAAAACACTTTTTGCACTTGTGATAGTGTTGAAATACCACTTTTTGCACTTGTGTTAGTGTTGAAAAACCACTTTTCGCACTTGTGTTGGTGCAGGAAACCACTTTTGCACTTGTATTAGTGTGGAAAAACCACTTTTCGCACTTGTGTTAGTGTTGAAAAACCACTTTTCGCACTTGTGTTGGTGCAGGAAACCACTTTTGCACTTGTATTAGTGTGGAAAAACCACTTTTCGCACTTGTGTTAGTGTTGAAAAACCACTTTTCGCACTTGTGTTAGTGTTGAAAAACCACTTTTCGCACTTGTGTTGGTGCAGGAAACCACTTATGCACTTGTATTAGTGTGGAAAAAACACTTTTTGCACTTGTGATAGTGTTGAAAAACCACTTTTCGCACTTGTGTTAGTGTTGAAAAACCACTTTTCGCACTTGTGTTGGTGCAGGAAACCACTTTTGCACTTGTATTAGTGTGGAAAAAACACTTTTTGTACTTGTATTTGTGTGGGAAAAACACTTTTCGCACTTGTGTTAGTGTTGAAAAACCACTTTTCGCACTTGTGTTCGTGTTGAAAAACTACTTTTCACACTTGTGTTAGTGTTGAAAAACCACTTTTCGCACTTGTGTTAGTGTTGAAAAACCACTTTTCGCACTTGTGTTGGTGCAGGAAACCACTTTTGCACTTGTATTAGTGTGGAAAAACCACTTTTCGCACTTGTGTTAGTGTTGAAAAACCACTTTTCGCACTTGTGTTAGTGTTTAAAAACCACTTTTCGCTCTTGTGTTAGTGTTGAAAAACCACTTTTCGCACTTGTGTTGGTGCAGGAAACCACATTTGCACTTGAATTAGTGTGGAAAAAACACTTTTCGCACTTGTGTTAGTGTTGAAAAACCACTTTTCGCACTTGTGTTGGTGCAGGAAACCACTTTTGCACTTGTATTAGTGTGGAAAAACCACTTTTCGCACTTGTGTTAGTGTTGAAAAACCACTTTTCGCACTTGTGTTAGTGTTTAAAAACCACTTTTCGCTCTTGTGTTAGTGTTGAAAAACCACTTTTCGCACTTGTGTTGGTGCAGGAAACCACTTTTGCACTTGAATTAGTGTGGAAAAAACACTTTTTGCACTTGTGATAGTGTTGAAATACCACTTTTCGCACTTGTGTTAGTGTTGAAAAACCACTTTTCGCACTTGTGTTGGTGCAGGAAACCACTTTTGCACTTGTATTAGTGTGGAAAAACCACTTTTCGCACTTGTGTTAGTGTTGAAAAACCACTTTTCGCACTTGTGTTGGTGCAGGAAACCACTTTTGCACTTGCATTAGTGTGGAAAAACCACTTTTCGCACTTGTGTTAGTGTTGAAAAACCACTTTTCGCACTTGTGTTAGTGTTGAAAAACCACTTTTCGCACTTGTGTTGGTGCAGGAAACCACTTTTGCACTTGTATTAGTGTGGAAAAAACACTTTTTGCACTTGTGATAGTGTTGAAAAACCACTTTTCGCACTTGTGTTAGTGTTGAAAAACCACTTTTCGCACTTGTGTTGGTGCAGGAAACCACTTTTGCACTTGTATTAGTGTGGAAAAAACACTTTTTGCACTTGTGATAGTGTTTAAAAACCACTTTTCGCACTTGTGCTAGTGTTGAAAAACCACTTTTCGCACTTGTGTTGGTGCTGGAAACCACTTTTGCACTTGTATTAGTGTGGAAAAACCACTTTTCGCACTTGTGTTAGTGTTGAAAAACCACTTTTCGCACTTGTGTTAGTGTTGAAAAACCACTTTTCGCACTTGTGTTGGTGCAGGAAACCACTTTTGCACTTGTATTAGTGTGGAAAATCCACTTTTCGCACTTGTGTTAGTGTTGAAAAACCACTTTTCGCACTTGTGTTAGTGTTGAAAAACCACTTTTCGCACTTGTGTTGGTGCAGGAAACCACTTTTGCACTTGATTAGTGTGGAAAAAACACTTTATGCACTTGTGATAGTGTTGAAAAACCACTTTTCGCACTTGTGTTAATGTTGAAAAACCACTTTTCACACTTGTGTTGGTGCAGGAAACCACTTTTGCACTTGTATTAGTGTGGAAAAACCACTTTTCGCACTTGTGTTAGTGTTGAAAAACCACTTTTCGCACTTGTGTTAGTGTTGAAAAACCACTTTTCGCACTTGTGTTGGTGCAGGAAACCACTTTTGCACTTGTATTAGTGTGGAAAAACCACTTTTCGCACTTGTGTTAGTGTTGAAAAACCACTTTTCGCACTTGTGTTAGTGTTGAAAAACCACTTTTCGCACTTGTGTTAGTGTTGAAAAACCACTTTTCGCACTTGTGTTGGTGCAGGAAACCACTTTTGCACTTGTATTAGTGTGGAAAAACACTTTTTGCACTTGTGATAGTGTTGAAATACCACTTTTTGCACTTGTGTTAGTGTTGAAAAACCACTTTTCGCACTTGTGTTGGTGCAGGAAACCACTTTTGCACTTGTATTAGTGTGGAAAAACCACTTTTCGCACTTGTGTTAGTGTTGAAAAACCACTTTTCGCACTTGTGTTGGTGCAGGAAACCACTTTTGCACTTGTATTAGTGTGGAAAAACCACTTTTCGCACTTGTGTTAGTGTTGAAAAACCACTTTTCGCACTTGTGTTAGTGTTGAAAAACCACTTTTCGCACTTGTGTTGGTGCAGGAAACCACTTATGCACTTGTATTAGTGTGGAAAAAACACTTTTTGCACTTGTGATAGTGTTGAAAAACCACTTTTCGCACTTGTGTTAGTGTTGAAAAACCACTTTTCGCACTTGTGTTGGTGCAGGAAACCACTTTTGCACTTGTATTAGTGTGGAAAAAACACTTTTTGTACTTGTATTTGTGTGGGAAAAACACTTTTCGCACTTGTGTTAGTGTTGAAAAACCACTTTTCGCACTTGTGTTCGTGTTGAAAAACTACTTTTCACACTTGTGTTAGTGTTGAAAAACCACTTTTCGCACTTGTGTTAGTGTTGAAAAACCACTTTTCGCACTTGTGTTGGTGCAGGAAACCACTTTTGCACTTGTATTAGTGTGGAAAAACCACTTTTCGCACTTGTGTTAGTGTTGAAAAACCACTTTTCGCACTTGTGTTAGTGTTTAAAAACCACTTTTCGCTCTTGTGTTAGTGTTGAAAAACCACTTTTCGCACTTGTGTTGGTGCAGGAAACCACATTTGCACTTGAATTAGTGTGGAAAAAACACTTTTCGCACTTGTGTTAGTGTTGAAAAACCACTTTTCGCACTTGTGTTGGTGCAGGAAACCACTTTTGCACTTGTATTAGTGTGGAAAAACCACTTTTCGCACTTGTGTTAGTGTTGAAAAACCACTTTTCGCACTTGTGTTAGTGTTTAAAAACCACTTTTCGCTCTTGTGTTAGTGTTGAAAAACCACTTTTCACACTTGTGTTGGTGCAGGAAACCACTTTTGCACTTGAATTAGTGTGGAAAAAACACTTTTTGCACTTGTGATAGTGTTGAAATACCACTTTTCGCACTTGTGTTAGTGTTGAAAAACCACTTTTCGCACTTGTGTTGGTGCAGGAAACCACTTTTGCACTTGTATTAGTGTGGAAAAACCACTTTTCGCACTTGTGTTAGTGTTGAAAAACCACTTTTCGCACTTGTGTTGGTGCAGGAAACCACTTTTGCACTTGCATTAGTGTGGAAAAACCACTTTTCGCACTTGTGTTAGTGTTGAAAAACCACTTTTCGCACTTGTGTTAGTGTTGAAAAACCACTTTTCGCACTTGTGTTGGTGCAGGAAACCACTTTTGCACTTGTATTAGTGTGGAAAAAACACTTGTTGCACTTGTGATAGTGTTGAAAAACCACTTTTCGCACTTGTGTTAGTGTTGAAAAACCACTTTTCGCACTTGTGTTGGTGCAGAAAACCACTTTTGCACTTGTATTAGTGTGGAAAAAACACTTTTTGCACTTGTGATAGTGTTTAAAAACCACTTTTCGCACTTGTGCTAGTGTTGAAAAACCACTTTTCGCACTTGTGTTGGTGCTGGAAACCACTTTTGCACTTGTATTAGTGTGGAAAAACCACTTTTCGCACTTGTGTTAGTGTTGAAAAACCACTTTTCGCACTTGTGTTAGTGTTGAAAAACCACTTTTCGCACTTGTGTTGGTGCAGGAAACCACTTTTGCACTTGTATTAGTGTGGAAAATCCACTTTTCGCACTTGTGTTAGTGTTGAAAAACCACTTTTCGCACTTGTGTTAGTGTTGAAAAACCACTTTTCGCACTTGTGTTGGTGCAGGAAACCACTTTTGCACTTGTATTAGTGTGGAAAAACCACTTTTTGCACTTGTGTTAGTGTTGAAAAACCACTTTTCGCACTTGTGTTAGTGTTGAAAAACCACTTTTCGCACTTGTGTTAGTGTTGAAAAACCACTTTTCGCACTTGTGTTGGTGCAGGAAACCACTTTTGCACTTGTATTAGTGTGGAAAAACCACTTTTCGCACTTGTGTTAGTGTTGAAAAACCACTTTTCGCACTTGTGTTAGTGTTTAAAAACCACTTTTCGCTCTTGTGTTAGTGTTGAAAAACCACTTTTCGCACTTGTGTTGGTGCAGGAAACCACTTTTGCACTTGAATTAGTGTGGAAAAAACACTTTTCGCACTTGTGTTAGTGTTGAAAAACCACTTTTCGCACTTGTGTTAGTGTTGAAAACCACTTATCGCACTTGTGTTAGTGTTGAAAAACCACTTTTCGCACTTGTGTTGGTGCAGGAAACCACTTTTGCACTTGTATTAGTGTGGGAAAAACACTTTTCGCACTTGTGTTAGTGTTGAAAAACCACTTTTCGCACATGTGTTCGTGTTGAAAAACCACTTTTCGCACTTGTGTTAGTGTTGAAAAACCACTGTTCGCACTTGTGTTAGTGTTGAAAAACCACTTTTCGCACTTGTGTTGGTGCAGGAAACCACTTTTGCACTTGTATTAGTGTGGAAAAAACACTTTTGGCACTTGTGATAGTGTTGAAAAACCACTTTTCACACTTGTGCTGGTGTCGAAAAACCACTTTTCGCAATTGTGTTGGTGCAGGAAACCACTTTTGCACTTGTATTAGTGTGGAAAATCCACTTTTCGCACTTGTGTTAGTGTTGAAAAACCACTTTTCGCACTTGTGTTAGTGTTGAAAAACCACTTTTCGCACTTGTGTTAGTGTTGAAAAACCACTTTTCGCACTTGTGTTGGTGCAGGAAACCACTTTTGCACTTGTATTCGTGTGGAAAAACCACTTTTCGCACTTGTGTTAGTGTTGAAAAACCACTTTTCGCACTTGTGTTAGTGTTGAAAAACCACTTTTCACTCTTGTGTTAGTGTTGAAAAACCACTTTTCGCACTTGTGTTGGTGCAGGAAACCACTTTTGCACTTGTATTAGTGTGGAAAAAACACTTTTTGCACTTGTGTTAGTGTTGAAAAACCACTTTTTCGCACTTGTGCTAGTGTTGAAAAACCACTTTTCGCACTTGTGTTGGTGCAGGAAACCACTTTTGCACTTGTATTAGTGTGGAAAAACCACTTTTCGCACTTGTGTTAGTGTTGAAAAACCACTTTTCGCACTTGTGTTAGTGTTGAAAAACGACTTTTCGCACTTGTGTTGGTGCAGGAAACCACTTTTGCACTTGTATTAGTGTGGAAAAACCACATTTCGCACTTGTGTTAGTGTTGAAAAACCACTTTTCGCACTTGTGTTAGTGTTGAAAAACCACTTTTCGCACTTGGGTTGGTGCAGGAAACCACTTTTGCACTTGTATTAGTGTGGCAAAACCACTTTTCGCACTTGTGTTAGTGTTGAAAAACCACTTTTCGCACTTGTGTTAGTGTTGAAAAACCACTTTTCGCACTTGTGTTGGTGCAGGAAACCACTTTTGCACTTGTATTAGTGTGGAAAATCCACTTTTCGCTCTTGTGTTAGTGTTGAAAAACCACTTTTCGCACTTGTGTTAGTGTTGAAAAACCACTTTTCGCACTTGTGTTAGTGTTGAAAAACCACTTTTCGCACTTGTGTTGGTGCAGGAAACCACTTTTGCACTTGTATTAGTGTGGAAAAAACACTTTATGCACTTGTGATAGTGTTGAAAAACCACCTTTCGCACTTGTGTTAATGTTGAAAAACCACTTTTCACACTTGTGTTGGTGCAGGAAACCACTTTTGCACTTGTATTAGTGTGGAAAAACCACTTTTCGCACTTGTGTTAGTGTTGAAAAACCACTTTTCGCACTTGTGTTAGTGTTGAAAAACCACTTTTCGCACTTGTGTTGGTGCAGGAAACCACTTTTGCACTTGTATTAGTGTGGAAAAACCACTTTTCGCACTTGTGATAGTATTGAAAAACCACTTTTCGCACTTGTGTTAGTGTTGAAAAACCACTTTTCGCACTTGTGTTAGTGTTGAAAAACCACTTTTCGCACTTGTGTTGGTGCAGGAAACCACTTTTGCACTTGTATTAGTGTGGAAAAACACTTTTTGCACTTGTGATAGTGTTGAAATACCACTTTTTGCACTTGTGTTAGTGTTGAAAAACCACTTTTCGCACTTGTGTTGGTGCAGGAAACCACTTTTGCACTTGTATTAGTGTGGAAAAACCACTTTTCGCACTTGTGTTAGTGTTGAAAAACCACTTTTCGCACTTGTGTTGGTGCAGGAAACCACTTTTGCACTTGTATTAGTGTGGAAAAACCACTTTTGCACTTGTATTAGTGTGGAAAAACCACTTTTCGCACTTGTGTTAGTGTTGAAAAACCACTTTTCGCACTTGTGTTGGTGCAGGAAACCACTTTTGCACTTGTATTAGTGTGGAAAAACCACTTTTCGCACTTGTGTTAGTGTTGAAAAACCACTTTTCGCACTTGTGTTAGTGTTGAAAAACCACTTTTCGCACTTGTTTTGGTGAAGGAAACCACTTTTGCACTTGTATTAGTGTGGAAAAAACACTTTTTGCACTTGTGATAGTGTTGAAAAACCACTTTTCGCACTTGTGTTAGTGTTGAAAAACCAATTTTCGCACTTGTGTTGGTGCAGGAAACCACTTTTGCACTTGTATTAGTGTGGAAAACCACTTTTCGCACTTGTGTTAGTGTTGAAAAACCACTTTTCGCACTTGTGTTAGTGTTGAAAAACCACTTTTCGCACTTGTGTTAGTATTGAAAAACCACTTTTCGCACTTGTGTTGGTGCAGGAAACCACTTTTGCACTTGTATTAGTGTGGAAAAAACACTTTTTTCACTTGTGATAGTGTTGAAAAACCACTTTTCGCACTTGTGTTAGTGTTGAAAAACCACTTTTCACACTTGTGTTGGTGCAGGAAATCACTTTTGCACTTGTATCCGTGTGGAAAACCACTTTTCGCACTTGTGTTAGTGTTGAAAAACCACTTTTCGCACTTGTGTTAGTGTTGAAAAACCACTTTACGCACTTGTGTTGGTGCAGGAAACCACTTTTGCACTTGTATTAGTGTGGAAAAAACACTTTATGCACTTGTGATAGTGTTGAAAAACCACTTTTCGCACTTGTGTTAGTGTTGAAAAACCACTTTTCGCACTTGTGTTGGTGCAGGAAACCAGTTTTGCACTTGTATTAGTGTGGAAAAACCACTTTTCGCACTTGTGTTAATGTTGAAAAACCACTTTTCGCACTTGTGTTAGTGTTGAAAAACCACTTTTCGCACTTGTGTTGGTGCAGGAAACCACTTTTGCACTTGTATTAGTGTGGAAAAACCACTTTTCGCACTTGTGTTAGTGTTGAAAAACCACTTTTCGCACTTGTGTTAGTGTTGAAAAACCACTTTTCGCACTTGTGTTAGTGTTGAAAAACCACTTTTCGCACTTGTGTTGGTGCAGGAAACCACTTTCGCACTTGTGTTAGTGTTGAAAAACCACTTTTCGCACTTGTGTTGGTGCAGGAAACCACTTTTGCACTTGTATTAGTGTGGAAAATCCACTTTTCGCTCTTGTGTTAGTGTTGAAAAACCACTTTTCGCACTTGTGTTAGTGTTGAAAAACCACTTTTCGCACTTGTGTTAGTGTTGAAAAACCACTTTTCGCACTTGTGTTGGTGCAGGAAACCACTTTTGCACTTGTATTAGTGTGGAAAAAACACTTTATGCACTTGTGATAGTGTTGAAAAACCACTTTTCGCACTTGTGTTAATGTTGAAAAACCACTTTTCACACTTGTGTTGGTGCAGGAAACCACTTTTGCACTTGTATTAGTGTGGAAAAACCACTTTTCGCACTTGTGTTAGTGTTGAAAAACCACTTTTCGCACTTGTGTTAGTGTTGAAAAACCACTTTTCGCACTTGTGTTGGTGCAGGAAACCACTTTTGCACTTGTATTAGTGTGGAAAAACCACTTTTCGCACTTGTGTTAGTATTGAAAAACCACTTTTCGCACTTGTGTTAGTGTTGAAAAACCACTTTTCGCACTTGTGTTAGTGTTGAAAAACCACTTTTCGCACTTGTGTTGGTGCAGGAAACCACTTTTGCACTTGTATTAGTGTGGAAAAACACTTTTTGCACTTGTGATAGTGTTGAAATACCACTTTTTGCACTTGTGTTAGTGTTGAAAAACCACTTTTCGCACTTGTGTTGGTGCAGGAAACCACTTTTGCACTTGTATTAGTGTGGAAAAACCACTTTTCGCACTTGTGTTAGTGTTGAAAAACCACTTTTCGCACTTGTGTTGGTGCAGGAAACCACTTTTGCACTTGTATTAGTGTGGAAAAACCACTTTTGCACTTGTATTAGTGTGGAAAAACCACTTTTCGCACTTGTGTTAGTGTTGAAAAACCACTTTTCGCACTTGTGTTGGTGCAGGAAACCACTTTTGCACTTGTATTAGTGTGGAAAAACCACTTTTCGCACTTGTGTTAGTGTTGAAAAACCACTTTTCGCACTTGTGTTAGTGTTGAAAAACCACTTTTCGCACTTGTTTTGGTGAAGGAAACCACTTTTGCACTTGTATTAGTGTGGAAAAAACACTTTTTGCACTTGTGATAGTGTTGAAAAACCACTTTTCGCACTTGTGTTAGTGTTGAAAAACCAATTTTCGCACTTGTGTTGGTGCAGGAAACCACTTTTGCACTTGTATTAGTGTGGAAAACCACTTTTCGCACTTGTGTTAGTGTTGAAAAACCACTTTTCGCACTTGTGTTAGTGTTGAAAAACCACTTTTCGCACTTGTGTTAGTATTGAAAAACCACTTTTCGCACTTGTGTTGGTGCAGGAAACCACTTTTGCACTTGTATTAGTGTGGAAAAAACACTTTTTGCACTTGTGATAGTGTTGAAAAACCACTTTTCGCACTTGTGTTAGTGTTGAAAAACCACTTTTCACACTTGTGTTGGTGCAGGAAATCACTTTTGCACTTGTATCCGTGTGGAAAACCACTTTTCGCACTTGTGTTAGTGTTGAAAAACCACTTTTCGCACTTGTGTTAGTGTTGAAAAACCACTTTACGCACTTGTGTTGGTGCAGGAAACCACTTTTGCACTTGTATTAGTGTGGAAAAAACACTTTATGCACTTGTGATAGTGTTGAAAAACCACTTTTCGCACTTGTGTTAGTGTTGAAAAACCACTTTTCGCACTTGTGTTGGTGCAGGAAACCAGTTTTGCACTTGTATTAGTGTGGAAAAACCACTTTTCGCACTTGTGTTAATGTTGAAAAACCACTTTTCGCACTTGTGTTAGTGTTGAAAAACCACTTTTCGCACTTGTGTTGGTGCAGGAAACCACTTTTGCACTTGTATTAGTGTGGAAAAACCACTTTTCGCACTTGTGTTAGTGTTGAAAAACCACTTTTCGCACTTGTGTTAGTGTTGAAAAACCACTTTTCGCACTTGTGTTAGTGTTGAAAAACCACTTTTCGCACTTGTGTTGGTGCAGGAAACCACTTTTGCACTTGTATTAGTGTGGAAAAACCACTTTTCGCACTTGTGATAGTGTTGAAAAACCACTTTTCGCACTTGTGTTGGTGCAGGAAACCACTTTTGCACTTGTATTAGTGTGGAAAAAACACTTTTCGCACTTGTGTTAGTGTTGAAAAACCACTTTTCGCGCTTGTGTTCGTGTTGAAAAACCACTTTTCGCACTTGTGTTGGTGCAGGAAACCACTTTTGCACTTGTATTAGTGTGGAAAAAACACTTTTTGCACTTGTGATAGTGTTGAAAAACCACTTTTCGCACTTGTGTTAGTGTTGAAAAACCACTTTTCGCACTTGTGTTAGTGTTGAAAAACCACCTTTCGCCCCTGTGTTGGTGCAGGAAACCACTTTTGCACTTGTATTAGTGTGGAAAAACAATTTTTGCACTTGTGATAGTGTTGAAAAACCACTTTTCGCACTTGTGTTAGTGTTGAAAAACCACTTTTCGCACATGTGTTGGTGCAGGAAACCACTTTTGCACTTGTATTAGTGTGGAAAAACCACTTTTAACACTTGTGTTAGTGTTGAAAAACCACGTTTCGCACTTGTGTTAGTGTTGAAAAACCACTTTTCGCACATGTGTTGATGCAGGAAACCACTTTTGCACTTCTATTAGTGTGTAAAAACACTTTTTGCACTTGTGATAGTGTTGAAAAACCACTTTTCACACTTGTGCTGGTGTCGAAAAACCACTTTTCGCACTTGTGTTGGTGCAGGAAACCACTTTTGCACTTGTATTAGTGTGGAAAAAACACTTTATGCACTTGTGATAGTGTTGAAAAACCACTTTTCGCACTTGTGTTAATGTTGAAAAACCACTTTTCACACTTGTGTTGGTGCAGGAAACCACTTTTGCACTTGTATTAGTGTGGAAAAACCACTTTTCGCACTTATGTTAGTGTTGAAAAACCACTTTTCGCACTTGTGTTAGTGTTGAAAAACCACTTTTCGCACTTGTGTTGGTGCAGGAAACCACTTTTGCACTTGTATTAGTGTGGAAAAACCACTTTTCGCACTTGTGTTAGTGTTGAAAAACCACTTTTCGCACTTGTGTTAGTGTTGAAAAACCACTTTTCGCACTTGTGTTAGTGTTGAAAAACCACTTTTCGCACTTGTGTTGGTGCAGGAAACCACTTTTGCACTTGTATTAGTGTGGAAAAAACACTTTTTGCACTTGTGATAGTGTTGAAATACCACTTTTTGCACTTGTGTTAGTGTTGAAAAACCACTTTTCGCACTTGTGTTGGTGCAGGAAACCACTTTTGCACTTGTATTAGTGTGGAAAAACCACTTTTCGCACTTGTGTTAGTGTTGAAAAACCACTTTTCGCACTTGTGTTGGTGCAGGAAACCACTTTTGCACTTGTATTAGTGTGGAAAAACCACTTTTCGCACTTGTCTTAGTGTTGAAAAACCACTTTTCGCACTTGTGTTAGTGTTGAAAAACCACTTTTCGCACTTGTGTTGGTGCAGGAAACCACTTATGCACTTGTATTAGTGTGGAAAAAACACTTTTTGCACTTGTGATAGTGTTGAAAAACCACTTTTCGCACTTGTGTTAGTGTTGAAAAACCACTTTTCGCACTTGTGTTGGTGCAGGAAACCACTTTTGCACTTGTATTAGTGTGGAAAAAACACTTTTTGTACTTGTATTTGTGTGGGAAAAACACTTTTCGCACTTGTGTTAGTGTTGAAAAACCACTTTTCGCACTTGTGTTCGTGTTGAAAAACTACTTTTCACACTTGTGTTAGTGTTGAAAAACCACTTTTCGCACTTGTGTTAGTGTTGAAAAACCACTTTTCGCACTTGTGTTGGTGCAGGAAACCACTTTTGCACTTGTATTAGTGTGGAAAAACCACTTTTCGCACTTGTGTTAGTGTTGAAAAACCACTTTTCGCACTTGTGTTAGTGTTTAAAAACCACTTTTCGCTCTTGTGTTAGTGTTGAAAAACCACTTTTCGCACTTGTGTTGGTGCAGGAAACCACATTTGCACTTGAATTAGTGTGGAAAAAACACTTTTCGCACTTGTGTTAGTGTTGAAAAACCACTTTTCGCACTTGTGTTGGTGCAGGAAACCACTTTTGCACTTGTATTAGTGTGGAAAAACCACTTTTCGCACTTGTGTTAGTGTTGAAAAACCACTTTTCGCACTTGTGTTAGTGTTTAAAAACCACTTTTCGCTCTTGGGTTAGTGTTGAAAAACCACTTTTCGCACTTGTGTTGGTGCAGGAAACCACTTTTGCACTTGAATTAGTGTGGAAAAAACACTTTTTGCACTTGTGATAGTGTTGAAATACCACTTTTCGCACTTGTGTTAGTGTTGAAAAACCACTTTTCGCACTTGTGTTGGTGCAGGAAACCACTTTTGCACTTGTATTAGTGTGGAAAAACCACTTTTCGCACTTGTGTTAGTCGTTGAAAAAAAACCACTTTTCGCACTTGTGTTGGTGCAGGAAACCACTTTTGCACTTGCATTAGTGTGGAAAAACCACTTTCGCACTTGTGTTAGTGTTGAAAAACACTTTTCGCACTTGTGTTAGTGTTGAAAAACCACTTTTCGCACTTGTGTTGGTGCAGGAACCACTTTTGCACTTGTATTAATGTGGAAAAAACACTTTTTGCACTTGTGATAGTGTTGAAAAACACTTTTTCGCACTTGTGTTAGTGTTGAAAAACCACTTTTCGCACTTGTGTTGGTGCAGGAAACCACTTTTGCACTTGTATTAGTGTGGAAAAAACACTTTTTGCACTTGTGATAGTGTTTAAAAACCACTTTTCGCACTTGTGCTAGTGTTGAAAAACACTTTTCGCACTTGTGTTGGTGCTGGAAACCACTTTTGCACTTGTATTAGTGTGGAAAAACCACTTTTCGCACTTGTGTTAGTGTTGAAAAACCACTTTCGCACTTGTGTTAGTGTTGAAAAACCACTTTTCGCACTTGTGTTGGTGCAGGAAACCACTTTTGCACTTGTATTAGTGTGGAAAATCCACTTTTCGCACTTGTGTTAGTGTTAAAAAACCACTTTTCGCACTTGTGTTAGTGTTGAAAAACCACTTTTCGCACTTGTGTTGGTGCAGGAAACCACTTTTGCACTTGTATTAGTGTGGAAAAACCACTTTTTGCACTTGTGTTAGTGTTGAAAAACCACTTTTCGCACTTGTGTTAGTGTTGAAAAACCACTTTTCGCACTTGTGTTAGTGTTGAAAAACCACTTTTCGCACTTGTGTTGGTGCAGGAAACCACTTTTGCACTTGTATTAGTGTGGAAAAACCACTTTTCGCACTTGTGTTAGTGTTGAAAAACCACTTTTCGCACTTGTGTTAGTGTTTAAAACCACTTTTCGCTCTTGTGTTAGTGTTGAAAAACCACTTTTCGCACTTGTGTTGGTGCAGGAAACCACTTTTGCACTTGAATTAGTGTGGAAAAAACACTTTTCGCACTTGTGTTAGTGTTGAAAAACCACTTTTCGCACTTGTGTTAGTGTTGAAAACCACTTATCGCACTTGTGTTAGTGTTGAAAAACCACTTTTCGCACTTGTGTTGGTGCAGGAAACCACTTTTGCACTTGTATTAGTGTGGGAAAAACACTTTTCGCACTTGTGTTAGTGTTGAAAAAACACTTTTCGCACATGTGTTCGTGTTGAAAAACCACTTTTCGCACTTGTGTTAGTGTTGAAAAACCACTGTTCGCACTTGTGTTAGTGTTGAAAAACCACTTTTCGCACTTGTGTTGGTGCAGGAAACCACTTTTGCACTTGTATTAGTGTGGAAAAAACACTTTTGGCACTTGTGATAGTGTTGAAAAACCACTTTTCACACTTGTGCTGGTGTCGAAAAACCACTTTTCGCAATTGTGTTGGTGCAGGAAACCACTTTTGCACTTGTATTAGTGTGGAAAATCCACTTTTCGCACTTGTGTTAGTGTTGAAAAACCACTTTTCGCACTTGTGTTAGTGTTGAAAAACCACTTTTCGCACTTGTGTTAGTGTTGAAAAACCACTTTTCGCACTTGTGTTGGTGCAGGAAACCACTTTTGCACTTGTATTCGTGTGGAAAAACCACTTTTCGCACTTGTGATAGTGTTGAAAAACCACTTTTTCGCACTTGTGCTAGTGTTGAAAAACCACTTTTCGCACTTGTGTTGGTGCAGGAAACCACTTTTGCACTTGTATTAGTGTGGAAAAACCACTTTTCGCACTTGTGTTAGTGTTGAAAAACCACTTTTCGCACTTGTGTTAGTGTTTAAAAACCACTTTTCGCTCTTGTGTTAGTGTTGAAAAACCACTTTTCGCACTTGTGTTGGTGCAGGAAACCACATTTGCACTTGAATTAGTGTGGAAAAAACACTTTTCGCACTTGTGTTAGTGTTGAAAAACCACTTTTCGCACTTGTGTTGGTGCAGGAAACCACTTTTGCACTTGTATTAGTGTGGAAAAACCACTTTTCGCACTTGTGTTAGTGTTGAAAAACCACTTTTCGCACTTGTGTTAGTGTTTAAAAACCACTTTTCGCTCTTGTGCTGGGGTTGAAAAACCACTTTTCGCACTTGTGTTGGTGCAGGAAACCACTTTTGCACTTGAATTGGTGTGGAAAAAACACTTTTTGCACTTGTGATAGTGTTGAAATACCACTTTTCGCACTTGTGTTAGTGTTGAAAAACCACTTTTCGCACTTGTGTTGGTGCAGGAAACCACTTTTGCACTTGTATTAGTGTGGAAAAACCACTTTTCGCACTTGTGTTAGTGTTGAAAAACCACTTTTCGCACTTGTGTTGGTGCAGGAAACCACTTTTGCACTTGCATTAGTGTGGAAAAACCACTTTTCGCACTTGTGTTAGTGTTGAAAAACCACTTTTCGCACTTGTGTTAGTGTTGAAAAACCACTTTTCGCACTTGTGTTGGTGCAGGAAACCACTTTTGCACTTGTATTAGTGTGGAAAAAACACTTTTTGCACTTGTGATAGTGTTGAAAAACCACTTTTCGCACTTGTGTTAGTGTTGAAAAACCACTTTTCGCACTTGTGTTGGTGCAGGAAACCACTTTTGCACTTGTATTAGTGTGGAAAAAACACTTTTTGCACTTGTGATAGTGTTGAAAAACCACTTTTCGCACTTGTGTTAGTGTTGAAAAACCACTTTTCGCACTTGTGTTAGTGTTGAAAAACCACTTTTCGCACTTGTGTTAGTGTTGAAAAACCACTTTTCGCACTTGTGTTGGTGCAGGAAACCACTTTTGCACTTGTATTAGTGTGGAAAAAACACTTTTTGCACTTGTGATAGTGTTGAAAAACCACTTTTCGCACTTGTGTTAGTGTTGAAAAACCACTTTTCGCACTTGTGTTGGTGCAGGAAACCACTTTTGCACTTGTATTAGTGTGGAAAAAACACTTTTTGCACTTGTGATAGTGTTTAAAAACCACTTTTCGCACTTGTGCTAGTGTTGAAAAACCACTTTTCGCACTTGTGTTGGTGCTGGAAACCACTTTTGCACTTGTATTAGTGTGGAAAAACCACTTTTCGCACTTGTGTTAGTGTTGAAAAACCACTTTTCGCACTTGTGTTGGTGCAGGAAACCACTTTTGCACTTGATTAGTGTGGAAAAAACACTTTATGCACTTGTATTAGTGTGGAAAAACCACTTTTCGCACTTGTGTTAGTGTTGAAAAACCACTTTTCGCACTTGTGTTGGTGCAGGAAACCACTTTTGCACTTGCATTAGTGTGGAAAAACCACTTTTCGCACTTGTTTTAGTGTTGAAAAACCACTTTTCGCACTTGTGTTAGTGTTGAAAAACCACTTTTCGCACTTGTGTTGGTGCAGGAAACCACTTTTGCACTTGTATTAGTGTGGAAAAAACACTTTTTGCACTTGTGATAGTGTTGAAAAACCACTTTTCGCACTTGTGTTAGTGTTGAAAAACCACTTTTCGCACTTGTGTTGGTGCAGGAAACCACTTTTGCACTTGTATTAGTGTGGAAAAAACACTTTTTGCACTTGTGATAGTGTTTAAAAACCACTTTTCGCACTTGTGCTAGTGTTGAAAAACCACTTTTCGCACTTGTGTTGGTGCTGGAAACCACTTTTGCACTTGTATTAGTGTGGAAAAACCACTTTTCGCACTTGTGTTAGTGTTGAAAAACCACTTTTCGCACTTGTGTTAGTGTTGAAAAACCACTTTTCGCACTTGTGTTGGTGCAGGAAACCACTTTTGCACTTGTATTAGTGTGGAAAATCCACTTTTCGCACTTGTGTTAGTGTTGAAAAACCACTTTTCGCACTTGTGTTAGTGTTGAAAAACCACTTTTCGCACTTGTGTTGGTGCAGGAAACCACTTTTGCACTTGATTAGTGTGGAAAAAACACTTTATGCACTTGTGATAGTGTTGAAAAACCACTTTTCGCACTTGTGTTAATGTTGAAAAACCACTTTTCACACTTGTGTTGGTGCAGGAAACCACTTTTGCACTTGTATTAGTGTGGAAAAACCACTTTTCGCACTTGTGTTAGTGTTGAAAAACCACTTTTCGCACTTGTGTTAGTGTTGAAAAACCACTTTTCGCACTTGTGTTGGTGCAGGAAACCACTTTTGCACTTGTATTAGTGTGGAAAAACCACTTTTCGCACTTGTGTTAGTGTTGAAAAACCACTTTTCGCACTTGTGTTAGTGTTGAAAAACCACTTTTCGCACTTGTGTTAGTGTTGAAAAACCACTTTTCGCACTTGTGTTGGTGCAGGAAACCACTTTTGCACTTGTATTAGTGTGGAAAAACACTTTTTGCACTTGTGATAGTGTTGAAATACCACTTTTTGCACTTGTGTTAGTGTTGAAAAACCACTTTTCGCACTTGTGTTGGTGCAGGAAACCACTTTTGCACTTGTATTAGTGTGGAAAAACCACTTTTCGCACTTGTGTTAGTGTTGAAAAACCACTTTTCACACTTGTGTTGGTGCAGGAAACCACTTTTGCACTTGCATTAGTGTGGAAAAACCACTTTTCGCACTTGTGTTAGTGTTGAAAAACCACTTTTCGCACTTGTGTTGGTGCAGGAAACCACTTTTGCACTTGCATTAGTGTGGAAAAACCACTTTTCGCACTTGTGTTAGTGTTGAAAAACCACTTTTCGCACTTGTGTTAGTGTTGAAAAACCACTTTTCGCACTTGTGTTGGTGCAGGAAACCACTTTTGCACTTGTATTAGTGTGGAAAAAACACTTTTTGCACTTGTGATAGTGTTGAAAAACCACTTTTCGCACTTGTGTTAGTGTTGAAAAACCACTTTTCGCACTTGTGTTGGTGCAGGAAACCACTTTTGCACTTGTATTAGTGTGGAAAAAACACTTTTTGCACTTGTGATAGTGTTGAAAAACCACTTTTCGCACTTGTGTTAGTGTTGAAAAACCACTTTTCGCACTTGTGTTAGTGTTGAAAAACCACTTTTCGCACTTGTGTTAGTGTTGAAAAACCACTTTTCGCACTTGTGTTGGTGCAGGAAACCACTTTTGCACTTGTATTAGTGTGGAAAAAACACTTTTTGCACTTGTGATAGTGTTGAAAAACCACTTTTCGCACTTGTGTTAGTGTTGAAAAACCACTTTTCGCACTTGTGTTGGTGCAGGAAACCACTTTTGCACTTGTATTAGTGTGGAAAAAACACTTTTTGCACTTGTGATAGTGTTTAAAAACCACTTTTCGCACTTGTGCTAGTGTTGAAAAACCACTTTTCGCACTTGTGTTGGTGCTGGAAACCACTTTTGCACTTGTATTAGTGTGGAAAAACCACTTTTCGCACTTGTGTTAGTGTTGAAAAACCACTTTTCGCACTTGTGTTGGTGCAGGAAACCACTTTTGCACTTGATTAGTGTGGAAAAAACACTTTATGCACTTGTATTAGTGTGGAAAAACCACTTTTCGCACTTGTGTTAGTGTTGAAAAACCACTTTTCGCACTTGTGTTGGTGCAGGAAACCACTTTTGCACTTGCATTAGTGTGGAAAAACCACTTTTCGCACTTGTTTTAGTGTTGAAAAACCACTTTTCGCACTTGTGTTAGTGTTGAAAAACCACTTTTCGCACTTGTGTTGGTGCAGGAAACCACTTTTGCACTTGTATTAGTGTGGAAAAAACACTTTTTGCACTTGTGATAGTGTTGAAAAACCACTTTTCGCACTTGTGTTAGTGTTGAAAAACCACTTTTCGCACTTGTGTTGGTGCAGGAAACCACTTTTGCACTTGTATTAGTGTGGAAAAAACACTTTTTGCACTTGTGATAGTGTTTAAAAACCACTTTTCGCACTTGTGCTAGTGTTGAAAAACCACTTTTCGCACTTGTGTTGGTGCTGGAAACCACTTTTGCACTTGTATTAGTGTGGAAAAACCACTTTTCGCACTTGTGTTAGTGTTGAAAAACCACTTTTCGCACTTGTGTTAGTGTTGAAAAACCACTTTTCGCACTTGTGTTGGTGCAGGAAACCACTTTTGCACTTGTATTAGTGTGGAAAATCCACTTTTCGCACTTGTGTTAGTGTTGAAAAACCACTTTTCGCACTTGTGTTAGTGTTGAAAAACCACTTTTCGCACTTGTGTTGGTGCAGGAAACCACTTTTGCACTTGATTAGTGTGGAAAAAACACTTTATGCACTTGTGATAGTGTTGAAAAACCACTTTTCGCACTTGTGTTAATGTTGAAAAACCACTTTTCACACTTGTGTTGGTGCAGGAAACCACTTTTGCACTTGTATTAGTGTGGAAAAACCACTTTTCGCACTTGTGTTAGTGTTGAAAAACCACTTTTCGCACTTGTGTTAGTGTTGAAAAACCACTTTTCGCACTTGTGTTGGTGCAGGAAACCACTTTTGCACTTGTATTAGTGTGGAAAAACCACTTTTCGCACTTGTGTTAGTGTTGAAAAACCACTTTTCGCACTTGTGTTAGTGTTGAAAAACCACTTTTCGCACTTGTGTTAGTGTTGAAAAACCACTTTTCGCACTTGTGTTGGTGCAGGAAACCACTTTTGCACTTGTATTAGTGTGGAAAAACACTTTTTGCACTTGTGATAGTGTTGAAATACCACTTTTTGCACTTGTGTTAGTGTTGAAAAACCACTTTTCGCACTTGTGTTGGTGCAGGAAACCACTTTTGCACTTGTATTAGTGTGGAAAAACCACTTTTCGCACTTGTGTTAGTGTTGAAAAACCACTTTTCACACTTGTGTTGGTGCAGGAAACCACTTTTGCACTTGTATTAGTGTGGAAAAACCACTTTTCGCACTTGTGTTAGTGTTGAAAAACCACTTTTCGCACTTGTGTTAGTGTTGAAAAACCACTTTTCGCACTTGTGTTGGTGCAGGAAACCACTTATGCACTTGTATTAGTGTGGAAAAAACACTTTTTGCACTTGTGATAGTGTTGAAAAACCACTTTTCGCACTTGTGTTAGTGTTGAAAAACCACTTTTCGCACTTGTGTTGGTGCAGGAAACCACTTTTGCACTTGTATTAGTGTGGAAAAAACACTTTTTGTACTTGTATTTGTGTGGGAAAAACACTTTTCGCACTTGTGTTAGTGTTGAAAAACCACTTTTCGCACTTGTGTTCGTGTTGAAAAACTACTTTTCACACTTGTGTTAGTGTTGAAAAACCACTTTTCGCACTTGTGTTAGTGTTGAAAAACCACTTTTCGCACTTGTGTTGGTGCAGGAAACCACTTTTGCACTTGTATTAGTGTGGAAAAACCACTTTTTGCACTTGTGTTAGTGTTGAAAAACCACTTTTCGCACTTGTGTTAGTGTTTAAAAACCACTTTTCGCTCTTGTGTTAGTGTTGAAAAACCACTTTTCGCACTTGTGTTGGTGCAGGAAACCACATTTGCACTTGAATTAGTGTGGAAAAAACACTTTTCGCACTTGTGTTAGTGTTGAAAAACCACTTTTCGCACTTGTGTTGGTGCAGGAAACCACTTTTGCACTTGTATTAGTGTGGAAAAACCACTTTTCGCACTTGTGTTAGTGTTGAAAAACCACTTTTCGCACTTGTGTTAGTGTTTAAAAACCACTTTTCGCTCTTGTGTTAGTGTTGAAAAACCACTTTTCGCACTTGTGTTGGTGCAGGAAACCACTTTTGCACTTGAATTAGTGTGGAAAAAACACTTTTTGCACTTGTGATAGTGTTGAAATACCACTTTTCGCACTTGTGTTAGTGTTGAAAAACCACTTTTCGCACTTGTGTTGGTGCAGGAAACCACTTTTGCACTTGTATTAGTGTGGAAAAACCACTTTTCGCACTTGTGTTAGTGTTGAAAAACCACTTTTCGCACTTGTGTTGGTGCAGGAAACCACTTTTGCACTTGCATTAGTGTGGAAAAACCACTTTTCGCACTTGTGTTAGTGTTGAAAAACCACTTTTCGCACTTGTGTTAGTGTTGAAAAACCACTTTTCGCACTTGTGTTGGTGCAGGAAACCACTTTTGCACTTGTATTAGTGTGGAAAAAACACTTGTTGCACTTGTGATAGTGTTGAAAAACCACTTTTCGCACTTGTGTTAGTGTTGAAAAACCACTTTTCGCACTTGTGTTGGTGCAGAAAACCACTTTTGCACTTGTATTAGTGTGGAAAAAACACTTTTTGCACTTGTGATAGTGTTTAAAAACCACTTTTCGCACTTGTGCTAGTGTTGAAAAACCACTTTTCGCACTTGTGTTGGTGCTGGAAACCACTTTTGCACTTGTATTAGTGTGGAAAAACCACTTTTCGCACTTGTGTTAGTGTTGAAAAACCACTTTTCGCACTTGTGTTAGTGTTGAAAAACCACTTTTCGCACTTGTGTTGGTGCAGGAAACCACTTTTGCACTTGTATTAGTGTGGAAAATCCACTTTTCGCACTTGTGTTAGTGTTGAAAAACCACTTTTCGCACTTGTGTTAGTGTTGAAAAACCACTTTTCGCACTTGTGTTGGTGCAGGAAACCACTTTTGCACTTGTATTAGTGTGGAAAAACCACTTTTTGCACTTGTGTTAGTGTTGAAAAACCACTTTTCGCACTTGTGTTAGTGTTGAAAAACCACTTTTCGCACTTGTGTTAGTGTTGAAAAACCACTTTTCGCACTTGTGTTGGTGCAGGAAACCACTTTTGCACTTGTATTAGTGTGGAAAAACCACTTTTCGCACTTGTGTTAGTGTTGAAAAACCACTTTTCGCACTTGTGTTAGTGTTTAAAAACCACTTTTCGCTCTTGTGTTAGTGTTGAAAAACCACTTTTCGCACTTGTGTTGGTGCAGGAAACCACTTTTGCACTTGAATTAGTGTGGAAAAAACACTTTTCGCACTTGTGTTAGTGTTGAAAAACCACTTTTCGCACTTGTGTTAGTGTTGAAAACCACTTATCGCACTTGTGTTAGTGTTGAAAAACCACTTTTCGCACTTGTGTTGGTGCAGGAAACCACTTTTGCACTTGTATTAGTGTGGGAAAAACACTTTTCGCACTTGTGTTAGTGTTGAAAAACCACTTTTCGCACATGTGTTCGTGTTGAAAAACCACTTTTCGCACTTGTGTTAGTGTTGAAAAACCACTGTTCGCACTTGTGTTAGTGTTGAAAAACCACTTTTCGCACTTGTGTTGGTGCAGGAAACCACTTTTGCACTTGTATTAGTGTGGAAAAAACACTTTTGGCACTTGTGATAGTGTTGAAAAACCACTTTTCACACTTGTGCTGGTGTCGAAAAACCACTTTTCGCAATTGTGTTGGTGCAGGAAACCACTTTTGCACTTGTATTAGTGTGGAAAATCCACTTTTCGCACTTGTGTTAGTGTTGAAAAACCACTTTTCGCACTTGTGTTAGTGTTGAAAAACCACTTTTCGCACTTGTTTTAGTGTTGAAAAACCACTTTTCGCACTTGTGTTGGTGCAGGAAACCACTTTTGCACTTGTATTCGTGTGGAAAAACCACTTTTCGCACTTGTGTTAGTGTTGAAAAACCACTTTTCGCACTTGTGTTAGTGTTGAAAAACCACTTTTCACTCTTGTGTTAGTGTTGAAAAACCACTTTTCGCACTTGTGTTGGTGCAGGAAACCACTTTTGCACTTGTATTAGTGTGGAAAAAACACTTTTTGCACTTGTGATAGTGTTGAAAAACCACTTTTTCGCACTTGTGCTAGTGTTGAAAAACCACTTTTCGCACTTGTGTTGGTGCAGGAAACCACTTTTGCACTTGTATTAGTGTGGAAAAACCACTTTTCGCACTTGTGTTAGTGTTGAAAAACCACTTTTCGCACTTGTGTTAGTGTTGAAAAACGACTTTTCGCACTTGTGTTGGTGCAGGAAACCACTTTTGCACTTGTATTAGTGTGGAAAAACCACATTTCGCACTTGTGTTAGTGTTGAAAAACCACTTTTCGCACTTGTGTTAGTGTTGAAAAACCACTTTTCGCACTTGGGTTGGTGCAGGAAACCACTTTTGCACTTGTATTAGTGTGGCAAAACCACTTTTCGCACTTGTGTTAGTGTTGAAAAACCACTTTTCGCACTTGTGTTAGTGTTGAAAAACCACTTTTCGCACTTGTGTTGGTGCAGGAAACCACTTTTGCACTTGTATTAGTGTGGAAAATCCACTTTTCGCACTTGTGTTAGTGTTGAAAAACCACTTTTCGCACTTGTGTTAGTGTTGAAAAACCACTTTTCGCACTTGTGTTAGTGTTGAAAAACCACTTTTCGCACTTGTGTTGGTGCAGGAAACCACTTTTGCACTTGTATTAGTGTGGAAAAAACACTTTATGCACTTGTGATAGTGTTGAAAAACCACTTTTCGCACTTGTGTTAATGTTGAAAAACCACTTTTCACACTTGTGTTGGTGCAGGAAACCACTTTTGCACTTGTATTAGTGTGGAAAAACCACTTTTCGCACTTGTGTTAGTGTTGAAAAACCACTTTTCGCACTTGTGTTAGTGTTGAAAAACCACTTTTCGCACTTGTGTTGGTGCAGGAAACCACTTTTGCACTTGTATTAGTGTGGAAAAACCACTTTTCGCACTTGTGTTAGTGTTGAAAAACCACTTTTCGCACTTGTGTTAGTGTTGAAAAACCACTTTTCGCACTTGTGTTAGTGTTGAAAAACCACTTTTCGCACTTGTGTTGGTGCAGGAAACCACTTTTGCACTTGTATTAGTGTGGAAAAACACTTTTTGCACTTGTGATAGTGTTGAAATACCACTTTTTGCACTTGTGTTAGTGTTGAAAAACCACTTTTCGCACTTGTGTTGGTGCAGGAAACCACTTTTGCACTTGTATTAGTGTGGAAAAACCACTTTTCGCACTTGTGTTAGTGTTGAAAAACCACTTTTCGCACTTGTGTTGGTGCAGGAAACCACTTTTGCACTTGTATTAGTGTGGAAAAACCACTTTTCGCACTTGTGTTAGTGTTGAAAAACCACTTTTCGCACTTGTGTTAGTGTTGAAAAACCACTTTTCGCACTTGTGTTGGTGCAGGAAACCACTTATGCACTTGTATTAGTGTGGAAAAAACACTTTTTGCACTTGTGATAGTGTTGAAAAACCACTTTTCGCACTTGTGTTAGTGTTGAAAAACCACTTTTCGCACTTGTGTTGGTGCAGGAAACCACTTTTGCACTTGTATTAGTGTGGCAAAAACACTTTTTGTACTTGTATTAGTGTGGGAAAAACACTTTTCGCACTTGTGTTAGTGTTGAAAAACCACTTTTCGCACTTGTGTTCGTGTTGAAAAACCACTTTTCACACTTGTGTTAGTGTTGAAAAACCACTTTTCGCACTTGTGTTAGTGTTGAAAAACCACTTTTCGCACTTGTGTTGGTGCAGGAAACCACTTTTGCACTTGTATTAGTGTGGAAAAACCACTTTTCGCACTTGTGTTAGTGTTGAAAAACCACTTTTCGCACTTGTGTTAGTGTTGAAAAACCACTTTTCGCACTTGTGTTGGTGCAGGAAACCACTTTTGCACTTGAATTAGTGTGGAAAAAACACTTTTCGCACTTGTGTTAGTGTTGAAAAACCACTTTTCGCACTTGTGTTGGTGCAGGACACCACTTTTGCACTTGTATTAGTGTGGAAAAAACACTTTTCGCACTTGTGTTGGTGCAGGAAACCACTTTTGCACTTGTATTAGTGTGGGAAAAACACTTTTCGCACTTGTGTTAGTGTTGAAAAACCACTTTTCGCACTTGGGTTCGTGTTGAAAAACCACTTTTCGCACTTGTGTTAGTGTTGAAAAACCACTTTTCGCACTTATGTTGGTGTAGGAAACCACTTTTGCACTTGTATTAGTGTGGAAAAACCACTTTTTGCACTTGTGTTAGTGTTGAAAAACCACTTTTCGCACTTGTGTTAGTGTTGAAAAACCACTTTTCGCACTTGTGTTGGTGCAGGAAACCACTTTTGCACTTGTATTAGTGTGGAAACACCACTTTTCGCACTTGTGTTAGTGTTGAAAAACCACTTTTCGCACTTGTGTTAGTGTTGAAAAAACACTTTTCGCACTTGTGTTAGTGTTGAAAAACCACTTTTCGCACTTGTGTTGGTGCAGGAAACCACTTTTGCACTTGTATTAGTGTGGAAAAAACACTTTTTGCACTTGTGATAGTGTTGAAAAACCACTTTTCGCACTTGTGTTAGTGTTGAAAAACCACTTTTCGCACTTGTGTTGGTGCAGGAAACCACTTTTGCACTTGTTTTAGTGTGGAAAAACCACTTTTCGCACTTGTGTTGGTGTTGAAAAACCACTTTTCGCACTTGTGTTAGTGTTGAAAAACCACTTTTCGCACTTGTGTTGGTGCAGGAAACCACTTTTGCACTTGTATTAGTGTGGGAAAAAACACTTTTTGCACTTGTGATAGTGTTGAAAAACCACTTTTCGCACTTGTGTTAGTGTTGAAAAACCACTTTTCGCACTTGTGTTGGTGCAGGAAACCACTTTTGCACTTGTATTAGTGTGGAAAAACACTTTTTGCACTTGTGTTAGTGTTGAAAAACCACTTTTCGCACTTGTGTTAGTGTTGAAAAACCACTTTTCGCACTTGTGTTGGTGCAGGAAACCACTTTTGCACTTGTATTAGTGTGGAAAAACCACTTTTCGCACTTGTGTTGGTGTTGAAAAACCACTTTTCGCACTTGTGTTGGTGCAGGAAACCACTTTTGCACTTGTATTAGTGTGGAAAAACCACTTTTCGCACTTGTGTTAGTGTTGAAAAACCACTTTTCGCACTTGTGTTAGTGTTGAAAAACCACTTTTCGCACTTGTGTTGGTGCAGGAAACCACTTTTGCACTTGTATTAGTGTGGAAAAACACTTTTTGCACTTGTGATAGTGTTGAAATACCACTTTTTGCACTTGTGTTTGTGTTGAAAACCACTTTTCGCACTTGTGTTGGTGCAGGAAACCACTTTTGCACTTGTATTAGTGTGGAAAAAACACTTTTCGCACTTGTGTTAGTGTTGAAAAACCACTTTTCGCACTTGTGTTGGTGCAGGAAACCACTTTTGCACTTGTATTAGTGTGGAAAAACCACTTTTCGCACTTGTGTTAGTGTTGAAAAACCACTTTTCGCACTTGTGTTAGTGTTGAAAAACCACTTTTCGCACTTGTGTTGGTGCAGGAAACCACTTATGCACTTGTATTAGTGTGGAAAAAACACTTTTTGCACTTGTGATAGTGTTGAAAAACCACTTTTCGCACTTGTGTTAGTGTTGAAAAACCACTTTTCGCACTTGTGTTGGTGCAGGAAACCACTTTTGCACTTGTGATAGTGTTGAAAAACCACTTTTCGCACTTGTGTTAGTGTGGAAAAACCACTTTTCGCACTTGTGTTAGTGTTGAAAAACCACTTTTTGCACTTGTGATAGTGTTGAAATACCACTTTTTGCACTTGTGTTAGTGTTGAAAAACCACTTTTCGCACTTGTGTTGGTGCAGGAAACCACTTTTGCACTTGTATTAGTGTGGAAAAACCACTTTTCGCACTTGTGTTAGTGTTGAAAAACCACTTTTCGCACTTGTGTTGGTGCAGGAAACCACTTTTGCACTTGTATTAGTGTGGAAAAACCACTTTTCGCACTTGTGTTAGTGTTGAAAAACCACTTTTCGCACTTGTGTTAGTGTTGAAAAACCACTTTTCGCACTTGTGTTGGTGCAGGAAACCACTTATGCACTTGTATTAGTGTGGAAAAAACACTTTTTGCACTTGTGATAGTGTTGAAAAACCACTTTTCGCACTTGTGTTAGTGTTGAAAAACCACTTTTCGCACTTGTGTTGGTGCAGGAAACCACTTTTGCACTTGTATTAGTGTGGCAAAAACACTTTTTGTACTTGTATTAGTGTGGGAAAAACACTTTTCGCACTTGTGTTAGTGTTGAAAAACCACTTTTCGCACTTGTGTTCGTGTTGAAAAACCACTTTTCACACTTGTGTTAGTGTTGAAAAACCACTTTTCGCACTTGTGTTAGTGTTGAAAAACCACTTTTCGCACTTGTGTTGGTGCAGGAAACCACTTTTGCACTTGTATTAGTGTGGAAAAACCACTTTTCGCACTTGTGTTAGTGTTGAAAAACCACTTTTCGCACTTGTGTTAGTGTTGAAAAACCACTTTTCGCACTTGTGTTGGTGCAGGAAACCACTTTTGCACTTGAATTAGTGTGGAAAAAACACTTTTCGCACTTGTGTTAGTGTTGAAAAACCACTTTTCGCACTTGTGTTGGTGCAGGACACCACTTTTGCACTTGTATTAGTGTGGAAAAAACACTTTTCGCACTTGTGTTGGTGCAGGAAACCACTTTTGCACTTGTATTAGTGTGGGAAAAACACTTTTCGCACTTGTGTTAGTGTTGAAAAACCACTTTTCGCACTTGGGTTCGTGTTGAAAAACCACTTTTCGCACTTGTGTTAGTGTTGAAAAACCACTTTTCGCACTTATGTTGGTGTAGGAAACCACTTTTGCACTTGTATTAGTGTGGAAAAACCACTTTTTGCACTTGTGTTAGTGTTGAAAAACCACTTTTCGCACTTGTGTTAGTGTTGAAAAACCACTTTTCGCACTTGTGTTGGTGCAGGAAACCACTTTTGCACTTGTATTAGTGTGGAAACACCACTTTTCGCACTTGTGTTAGTGTTGAAAAACCACTTTTCGCACTTGTGTTAGTGTTGAAAAAACACTTTTCGCACTTGTGTTAGTGTTGAAAAACCACTTTTCGCACTTGTGTTGGTGCAGGAAACCACTTTTGCACTTGTATTAGTGTGGAAAAAACACTTTTTGCACTTGTGATAGTGTTGAAAAACCACTTTTCGCACTTGTGTTAGTGTTGAAAAACCACTTTTCGCACTTGTGTTGGTGCAGGAAACCACTTTTGCACTTGTTTTAGTGTGGAAAAACCACTTTTCGCACTTGTGTTGGTGTTGAAAAACCACTTTTCGCACTTGTGTTAGTGTTGAAAAACCACTTTTCGCACTTGTGTTGGTGCAGGAAACCACTTTTGCACTTGTATTAGTGTGGGAAAAAACACTTTTTGCACTTGTGATAGTGTTGAAAAACCACTTTTCGCACTTGTGTTAGTGTTGAAAAACCACTTTTCGCACTTGTGTTGGTGCAGGAAACCACTTTTGCACTTGTATTAGTGTGGAAAAACACTTTTTGCACTTGTGTTAGTGTTGAAAAACCACTTTTCGCACTTGTGTTAGTGTTGAAAAACCACTTTTCGCACTTGTGTTGGTGCAGGAAACCACTTTTGCACTTGTATTAGTGTGGAAAAACCACTTTTCGCACTTGTGTTGGTGTTGAAAAACCACTTTTCGCACTTGTGTTGGTGCAGGAAACCACTTTTGCACTTGTATTAGTGTGGAAAAACCACTTTTCGCACTTGTGTTAGTGTTGAAAAACCACTTTTCGCACTTGTGTTAGTGTTGAAAAACCACTTTTCGCACTTGTGTTGGTGCAGGAAACCACTTTTGCACTTGTATTAGTGTGGAAAAACACTTTTTGCACTTGTGATAGTGTTGAAATACCACTTTTTGCACTTGTGTTTGTGTTGAAAACCACTTTTCGCACTTGTGTTGGTGCAGGAAACCACTTTTGCACTTGTATTAGTGTGGAAAAAACACTTTTCGCACTTGTGTTAGTGTTGAAAAACCACTTTTCGCACTTGTGTTGGTGCAGGAAACCACTTTTGCACTTGTATTAGTGTGGAAAAACCACTTTTCGCACTTGTGTTAGTGTTGAAAAACCACTTTTCGCACTTGTGTTAGTGTTGAAAAACCACTTTTCGCACTTGTGTTGGTGCAGGAAACCACTTATGCACTTGTATTAGTGTGGAAAAAACACTTTTTGCACTTGTGATAGTGTTGAAAAACCACTTTTCGCACTTGTGTTAGTGTTGAAAAACCACTTTTCGCACTTGTGTTGGTGCAGGAAACCACTTTTGCACTTGTGATAGTGTTGAAAAACCACTTTTCGCACTTGTGTTAGTGTTGAAAAACCACTTTTCGCACTTGTGTTGGTGCAGGAAACCACTTTTGCACTTGTTTTAGTGTGGAAAAACCACTTTTCGCACTTGTGTTAGTGTTGAAAAACCACTTTTCGCACTTGTGTTAGTGTTGAAAAACCACTTTTCGCACTTGTGTTGGTGCAGGAAACCACTTTTGCACTTGTATTAGTGTGGGAAAAAACACTTTTTGCACTTGTGATAGTGTTGAAAAACCACTTTTCGCACTTGTGTTAGTGTTGAAAAACCACTTTTCGCACTTGTGTTGGTGCAGGAAACCACTTTTGCACTTGTATTAGTGTGGAAAAACACTTTTTGCACTTGTGATAGTGTTGAAATACCACTTTTCGCACTTGTGTTAGTGTTGAAAAACCACTTTTCGCACTTGTGTTGGTGCAGGAAACCACTTTTGCACTTGTATTAGTGTGGAAAAACCACTTTTCGCACTTGTGTTAGTGTTGAAAAACCACTTTTCGCACTTGTGTTGGTGCAGGAAACCACTTTTGCACTTGTATTAGTGTGGAAAAACCACTTTTCGCACTTGTGTTAGTGTTGAAAAACCACTTTTCGCACTTGTGTTAGTGTTGAAAAACCACTTTTCGCACTTGTGTTGGTGCAGGAAACCACTTTTGCACTTGTATTAGTGTGGAAAAACACTTTTTGCACTTGTGATAGTGTTGAAATACCACTTTTTGCACTTGTGTTAGTGTTGAAAAACCACTTTTCGCACTTGTGTTGGTGCAGGAAACCACTTTTGCACTTGTATTAGTGTGGAAAACCACTTTTCGCACTTGTGTTAGTGTTGAAAAACCACTTTTCGCACTTGTGTTGGTGCAGGAAACCACTTTTGCACTTGTATTAGTGTGGAAAAACCACTTTTCGCACTTGTGTTAGTGTTGAAAAACCACTTTTCGCACTTGTGTTAGTGTTGAAAAACCACTTTTCGCACTTATGTTGGTGCAGGAAACCACTTATGCACTTGTATTAGTGTGGAAAAAACACTTTTTGCACTTGTGATAGTGTTGAAAAACCACTTTTCGCACTTGTGTTAGTGTTGAAAAACCACTTTTCGCACTTGTGTTGGTGCAGGAAACCACTTATGCACTTGTATTAGTGTGGAAAAAACACTTTTTGCACTTGTGATAGTGTTGAAAAACCACTTTTCGCACTTGTGTTATTGTTGAAAAACCACTTTTCGCACTTGTGTTGGTGCAGGAAACCACTTTTGCACTTGTATTAGTGTGGAAAAAACACTTTTTGTACTTGTATTAGTGTGGGAAAAACACTTTTCGCACTTGTGTTAGTGTTGAAAAACCACTTTTCGCACTTGTGTTCGTGTTGAAAAACCACTTTTCACACTTGTGTTAGTGTTGAAAAACCACTTTTCGCACTTGTGTTAGTGTTGAAAAACCACTTTTCTCACTTGTGTTGGTGCAGGAAACCACTTTTGCACTTGTATTAGTGTGGAAAAACCACTTTTCGCACTTGTGTTAGTGTTGAAAAACCACTTTTCGCACTTGTGTTAGTGTTTAAAAACCACTTTTCGCTCTTGTGTTAGTGTTGAAAAACCACTTTTCGCACTTGTGTTGGTGCAGGAAACCACTTTTGCACTTGAATTAGTGTGGAAAAAACACTTTTCGCACTTGTGTTAGTGTTGAAAAACCACTTTTCGCACTTGTGTTGGTGCAGGACACCACTTTTGCACTTGTATTAGTGTGGAAAAAACACTTTTCGCACTTGTGTTGGTGCAGGAAACCACTTTTGCACTTGTATTAGTGTGGGAAAAACACTTTTCGCACTTGTGTTAGTGTTGAAAAACCACTTTTCGCACTTGGGTTCGTGTTGAAAAACCACTTTTCGCACTTGTGTTAGTGTTGAAAAACCACTTTTCGCACTTATGTTGGTGCAGGAAACCACTTTTGCACTTGTATTAGTGTGGAAAAACCACTTTTTGCACTTGTGTTAGTGTTGAAAAACCACTTTTCGCACTTGTGTTAGTGTTGAAAAACCACTTTTCGCACTTGTGTTGGTGCAGGAAACCACTTTTGCACTTGTATTAGTGTGGAAACACCACTTTTCGCACTTGTGTTAGTGTTGAAAAACCACTTTTCGCACTTGTGTTAGTGTTGAAAAAACACTTTTCGCACTTGTGTTAGTGTTGAAAAACCACTTTTCGCACTTGTGTTGGTGCAGGAAACCACTTTTGCACTTGTATTAGTGTGGAAAAAACACTTTTTGCACTTGTGATAGTGTTGAAAAACCACTTTTCGCACTTGTGTTAGTGTTGAAAAACCACTTTTCGCACTTGTGTTGGTGCAGGAAACCACTTTTGCACTTGTTTTAGTGTGGAAAAACCACTTTTCGCACTTGTGTTAGTGTTGAAAAACCACTTTTCGCACTTGTGTTAGTGTTGAAAAACCACTTTTCGCACTTGTGTTGGTGCAGGAAACCACTTTTGCACTTGTATTAGTGTGGGAAAAAACACTTTTTGCACTTGTGATAGTGTTGAAAAACCACTTTTCGCACTTGTGTTAGTGTTGAAAAACCACTTTTCGCACTTGTGTTGGTGCAGGAAACCACTTTTGCACTTGTATTAGTGTGGAAAAACACTTTTTGCACTTGTGTTAGTGTTGAAAAACCACTTTTCGCACTTGTGTTAGTGTTGAAAAACCACTTTTCGCACTTGTGTTGGTGCAGGAAACCACTTTTGCACTTGTATTAGTGTGGAAAAACCACTTTTCGCACTTGTGTTGGTGTTGAAAAACCACTTTTCGCACTTGTGTTGGTGCAGGAAACCACTTTTGCACTTGTATTAGTGTGGAAAAACCACTTTTCGCACTTGTGTTAGTGTTGAAAAACCACTTTTCGCACTTGTGTTAGTGTTGAAAAACCACTTTTCGCACTTGTGTTGGTGCAGGAAACCACTTTTGCACTTGTATTAGTGTGGAAAAACACTTTTTGCACTTGTGATAGTGTTGAAATACCACTTTTTGCACTTGTGTTTGTGTTGAAAACCACTTTTCGCACTTGTGTTGGTGCAGGAAACCACTTTTGCACTTGTATTAGTGTGGAAAAAACACTTTTCGCACTTGTGTTAGTGTTGAAAAACCACTTTTCGCACTTGTGTTGGTGCAGGAAACCACTTTTGCACTTGTATTAGTGTGGAAAAACCACTTTTCGCACTTGTGTTAGTGTTGAAAAACCACTTTTCGCACTTGTGTTAGTGTTGAAAAACCACTTTTCGCACTTGTGTTGGTGCAGGAAACCACTTATGCACTTGTATTAGTGTGGAAAAAACACTTTTTGCACTTGTGATAGTGTTGAAAAACCACTTTTCGCACTTGTGTTAGTGTTGAAAAAACACTTTTCGCACTTGTGTTGGTGCAGGAAACCACTTTTGCACTTGTGATAGTGTTGAAAAACCACTTTTCGCACTTGTGTTAGTGTTGAAAAACCACTTTTCGCACTTGTGTTGGTGCAGGAAACCACTTTTGCACTTGTTTTAGTGTGGAAAAACCACTTTTCGCACTTGTGTTAGTGTTGAAAAACCACTTTTCGCACTTGTGTTAGTGTTGAAAAACCACTTTTCGCACTTGTGTTGGTGCAGGAAACCACTTTTGCACTTGTATTAGTGTGGGAAAAAACACTTTTTGCACTTGTGATAGTGTTGAAAAACCACTTTTCGCACTTGTGTTAGTGTTGAAAAACCACTTTTCGCACTTGTGTTGGTGCAGGAAACCACTTTTGCACTTGTATTAGTGTGGAAAAACACTTTTTGCACTAGTGATAGTGTTAAAATACCACTTTTCGCACTTGTGTTAGTGTTGAAAAACCACTTTTCGCACTTGTGTTGGTGCAGGAAACCACTTTTGCACTTGTATTAGTGTGGAAAAACCACTTTTCGCACTTGTGTTAGTGTTGAAAAACCACTTTTCGCACTTGTGTTGGTGCAGGAAACCACTTTTGCACTTGTATTAGTGTGGAAAAACCACTTTTCGCACTTGTGTTAGTGTTGAAAAACCACTTTTCGCACTTGTGTTAGTGTTGAAAAACCACTTTTCGCACTTGTGTTGGTGCAGGAAACCACTTTTGCACTTGTATTAGTGTGGAAAAACACTTTTTGCACTTGTGATAGTGTTGAAATACCACTTTTTGCACTTGTGTTAGTGTTGAAAAACCACTTTTCGCACTTGTGTTGGTGCAGGAAACCACTTTTGCACTTGTATTAGTGTGGAAAAACCACTTTTCGCACTTGTGTTAGTGTTGAAAAACCACTTTTCGCACTTGTGTTGGTGCAGGAAACCACTTTTGCACTTGTATTAGTGTGGAAAAACCACTTTTCGCACTTGTGTTAGTGTTGAAAAACCACTTTTCGCACTTGTGTTAGTGTTGAAAAACCACTTTTCGCACTTATGTTGGTGCAGGAAACCACTTATGCACTTGTATTAGTGTGGAAAAAACACTATTTGCACTTGTGATAGTGTTGAAAAACCACTTTTCGCACTTGTGTTAGTGTTGAAAAACCACTTTTCGCACTTGTGTTGGTGCAGGAAACCACTTTTGCACTTGTATTAGTGTGGAAAAAACACTTTTTGTACTTGTATTAGTGTGGGAAAAACACTTTTCGCACTTGTGTTAGTGTTGAAAAACCACTTTTCGCACTTGTGTTCGTGTTGAAAAACCACTTTTCACACTTGTGTTAGTGTTGAAAAACCACTTTTCGCACTTGTGTTAGTGTTGAAAAACCACTTTTCGCACTTGTGTTGGTGCAGGAAACCACTTTTGCACTTCTATTAGTGTGGAAAAACCACTTTTCGCACTTGTGTTAGTGTTGAAAAACCACTTTTCGCACTTGTGTTAGTGTTTAAAAACCACTTTTCGCTCTTGTGTTAGTGTTGAAAAACCACTTTTCGCACTTGTGTTGGTGCAGGAAACCACTTTTGCACTTGAATTAGTGTGGAAAAAACACTTTTCGCACTTGTGTTAGTGTTGAAAAACCACTTTTCGCACTTGTGTTGGTGCAGGACACCACTTTTGCACTTGTATTAGTGTGGAAAAAACACTTTTCGCACTTGTGTTGGTGCAGGAAACCACTTTTGCACTTGTATTAGTGTGGGAAAAACACTTTTCGCACTTGTGTTAGTGTTGAAAAACCACTTTTCGCACTTGTGTTCGTGTTGAAAAACCACTTTTCGCACTTGTGTTAGTGTTGAAAAACCACTTTTCGCACTTATGTTGGTGCAGGAAACCACTTTTGCACTTGTATTAGTGTGGAAAAACCACTTTTTGCACTTGTGTTAGTGTTGAAAAACCACTTTTCGCACTTGTGTTAGTGTTGAAAAACCACTTTTCGCACTTGTGTTGGTGCAGGAAACCACTTTTGCACTTGTATTAGTGTGGAAACACCACTTTTCGCACTTGTGTTAGTGTTGAAAAACCACTTTTCGCACTTGTGTTAGTGTTGAAAAAACACTTTTCGCACTTGTGTTAGTGTTGAAAAACCACTTTTCGCACTTGTGTTGGTGCAGGAAACCACTTTTGCACTTGTATTAGTGTGGAAAAAACACTTTTTGCACTTGTGATAGTGTTGAAAAACCACTTTTCGCACTTGTGTTAGTGTTGAAAAACCACTTTTCGCACTTGTGTTGGTGCAGGAAACCACTTTTGCACTTGTTTTAGTGTGGAAAAACCACTTTTCGCACTTGTGTTAGTGTTGAAAAACCACTTTTCGCACTTGTGTTAGTGTTGAAAAACCACTTTTCGCACTTGTGTTGGTGCAGGAAACCACTTTTGCACTTGTATTAGTGTGGGAAAAAACACTTTTTGCACTTGTGATAGTGTTGAAAAACCACTTTTCGCACTTGTGTTAGTGTTGAAAAACCACTTTTCGCACTTGTGTTGGTGCAGGAAACCACTTTTGCACTTGTATTAGTGTGGAAAAACACTTTTTGCACTTGTGATAGTGTTGAAATACCACTTTTCGCACTTGTGTTAGTGTTGAAAAACCACTTTTCGCACTTGTGTTGGTGCAGGAAACCACTTTTGCACTTGTATTAGTGTGGAAAAACCACTTTTCGCACTTGTGTTAGTGTTGAAAAACCACTTTTCGCACTTGTGTTGGTGCAGGAAACCACTTTTGCACTTGTATTAGTGTGGAAAAACCACTTTTCGCACTTGTGTTAGTGTTGAAAAACCACTTTTCGCACTTGTGTTAGTGTTGAAAAACCACTTTTCGCACTTGTGTTGGTGCAGGAAACCACTTTTGCACTTGTATTAGTGTGGAAAAAACACTTTTTGCACTTGTGATAGTGTTGAAAAACCACTTTTCGCACTTGTGTTAGTGTTGAAAAACCACTTTTCGCACTTGTGTTGGTGCAGGAAACCACTTTTGCACTTGTATTAGTGTGGAAAAAACACTTTTTGCACTTGTGATAGTGTTGAAAAACCACTTTTCGCACTTGTGCTAGTGTTGAAAAACCACTTTTCGCACTTGTGTTGGTGCTGGAAACCACTTTTGCACTTGTATTAGTGTGGAAAAACCACTTTTCGCACTTGTGTTAGTGTTGAAAAACCACTTTTCGCACTTGTGTTAGTGTTGAAAAACCACTTTTCGCACTTGTGTTGGTGCAGGAAACCACTTTTGCACTTGTATTAGTGTGGAAAAACCACTTTTCGCACTTGTGTTAGTGTTGAAAAACCACTTTTCGCACTTGTGTTAGTGTTGAAAAACCACTTTTCGCACTTGTGTTGGTGCAGGAAACCACTTTTGCACTTGTATTAGTGTGGAAAAACCACTTTTCGCACTTGTGTTAGTGTTGAAAAACCACTTTTCGCACTTGTGTTAGTGTTGAAAACCACTTATCGCACTTGTGTTAGTGTTGAAAAACCACTTTTCGCACTTGTGTTGGTGCAGGAAACCACTTTTGCACTTGTATTAGTGTGGGAAAAACACTTTTCGCACTTGTGTTAGTGTTGAAAAACCACTTTTCGCACTTGTGTTGGTGCAGGAAACCACTTTTGCACTTGTATTAGTGTGGGAAAAACACTTTTCGCACTTGTGTTAGTGTTGAAAAACCACTTTTCGCACTTGGGTTCGTGTTGAAAAACCACTTTTCGCACTTGTGTTAGTGTTGAAAAACCACTTTTCGCACTTATGTTGGTGCAGGAAACCACTTTTGCACTTGTATTAGTGTGGAAAAACCACTTTTTGCACTTGTGTTAGTGTTGAAAAACCACTTTTCGCACTTGTGTTAGTGTTGAAAAACCACTTTTCGCACTTGTGTTGGTGCAGGAAACCACTTTTGCACTTGTATTAGTGTGGAAACACCACTTTTCGCACTTGTGTTAGTGTTGAAAAACCACTTTTCGCACTTGTGTTAGTGTTGAAAAAACACTTTTCGCACTTGTGTTAGTGTTGAAAAACCACTT
The DNA here is from genome assembly GCF_964187855.1 of Myxine glutinosa. Classification (NCBI taxonomy): domain Eukaryota; kingdom Metazoa; phylum Chordata; class Myxini; order Myxiniformes; family Myxinidae; genus Myxine; species Myxine glutinosa. Next base: position 67,148 of record NW_027617446.1, read on the forward strand.
TTCGCACTTGTGTTGGTGCAGGAAACCACTTTTGCACTTGTATTAGTGTGGAAAAAACACTTTTTGCACTTGTGATAGTGTTGAAAAACCACTTTTCGCACTTGTGTTAGTGTTGAAAAACCACTTTTCGCACTTGTGTTGGTGCAGGAAACCACTTTTGCACTTGTATTAGTGTGGAAAAACACTTTTTGCACTTGTGATAGTGTTGAAAAACCACTTTTCGCACTTGTGTTAGTGTTGAAAAACCACTTTTCGCACTTGTGTTGGTGCAGGAAACCACTTTTGCACTTGTATTAGTGTGGAAAAAACACTTTTTGCACTTGTGATAGTGTTTAAAAACCACTTTTCGCACTTGTGCTAGTGTTGAAAAACCACTTTTCGCACTTGTGTTGGTGCTGGAAACCACTTTTGCACTTGTATAAGTGTGGAAAAACCACTTTTCGCACTTGTGTTAGTGTTGAAAAACCACTTTTCGCACTTGTGTTAGTGTTGAAAAACCACTTTTCGCACTTGTGTTGGTGCAGGAAACCACTTTTGCACTTGTATTAGTGTGGAAAAACCACTTTTCGCACTTGTGTTAGTGTTGAAAAACCACTTTTCGCACTTGTGTTAGTGTTGAAAAACCACTTTTGGCACTTGTGTTGGTGCAGGAAACCACTTTTGCACTTGTATTAGCTTGGAAAAACCACTTTTCGCACTTGTGTTAGTGTTGAAAAACCACTTTTCGCACTTGTGTTAGTGTTGAAAAACCACTTTTCGCACTTGCGTTAGTGTTGAAAAACCACTTTTCGCACTTGTGTTGGTGCAGGAAACCACTTTTGCACTTGTATTAGTGTGGAAAAACCACTTTTCGCACTTGTGTTAGTGTTGAAAAACCACTTTTCGCACTTGTGTTAGTGTTTAAAAACCACTTTTCGCTCTTGTGTTAGTGTTGAAAAACCACTTTTCGCACTTGTGTTGGTGCAGGAAACCACTTTTGCACTTGAATTAGTGTGGAAAAAACACTTTTCGCACTTGTGTTAGTGTTGAAAAACCACTTTTCGCACTTGTGTTAGTGTTGAAAACCACTTATCGCACTTGTGTTAGTGTTGAAAAACCACTTTTCGCACTTGTGTTGGTGCAGGAAACCACTTTTGCACTTGTATTAGTGTGGGAAAAACACTTTTCGCACTTGTGTTAGTGTTGAAAAACCACTTTTCGCACATGTGTTCGTGTTGAAAAACCACTTTTCGCACTTGTGTTAGTGTTGAAAAACCACTTTTCGCACTTGTGTTAGTGTTGAAAAACCACTTTTCGCACTTGTGTTGGTGCAGGAAACCACTTTTGCACTTGTATTAGTGTGGAAAAACCACTTTTCGCACTTGTGTTAGTGTTGAAAAACCACTTTTCGCACTTGTGTTAGTGTTGAAAAACCACTTTTCACTCTTGTGTTAGTGTTGAAAAACCACTTTTCGCACTTGTGTTGGTGCAGGAAACCACTTTTGCACTTGTATTAGTGTGGAAAAAACACTTTTTGCACTTGTGATAGTGTTGAAAAACCACTTTTTCGCACTTGTGCTAGTGTTGAAAAACCACTTTTCGCACTTGTGTTGGTGCAGGAAACCACTTTTGCACTTGTATTAGTGTGGAAAAACCACTTTTCGCACTTGTGTTAGTGTTGAAAAACCACTTTTCGCACTTGTGTTAGTGTTGAAAAACCACTTTTCGCACTTGTGTTGGTGCAGGAAACCACTTTTGCACTTGTATTAGTGTGGAAAAACCACTTTTCGCACTTGTGTTAGTGTTGAAAAACCACTTTTCGCACTTGTGTTAGTGTTGAAAAACCACTTTTCGCACTTGTGTTGGTGCAGGAAACCACTTTTGCACTTGTATGAGTGTGGTAAAACCACTTTTCGCACTTGTGTTAGTGTTGAAAAACCACTTTTCGCACTTGTGTTAGTGTTGAAAAACCACTTTTCGCACTTGTGTTGGTGTAGGAAACCACTTTTGCACTTGTATTAGTGTGGAAAATCCACTTTTCGCACTTGTGTTAGTGTTGAAAAACCACTTTTCGCACTTGTGTTAGTGTTGAAAAACCACTTTTCGCACTTGTGTTAGTGTTGAAAAACCACTTTTCGCACTTGTGTTGGTGCAGGAAACCACTTTTGCACTTGTATTAGTGTGGAAAAAAACACTTTATGCACTTGTGATAGTGTTGAAAAACCACTTTTCGCACTTGTGTTAATGTTGAAAAACCACTTTTCACACTTGTGTTGTTGCAGGAAACCACTTTTGCACTTGTATTAGTGTGGAAAAACCACTTTTCGCACTTGTGTTAGTGTTGAAAAACCACTTTTCGCACTTGTGTTAGTGTTGAAAAACCACTTTTCGCACTTGTGTTGGTGCAGGAAACCACTTTTGCACTTGTATTAGTGTGGAAAAACCACTTTTCGCACTTGTGTTAGTGTTGAAAAACCACTTTTCGCACTTGTGTTAGTGTTGAAAAACCACTTTTCGCACTTGTGTTAGTGTTGAAAAACCACTTTTCGCACTTGTGTTGGTGCAGGAAACCACTTTTGCACTTGTATTAGTGTGGAAAAACACTTTTTGCACTTGTGATAGTGTTGAAATACCACTTTTTGCACTTGTGTTAGTGTTGAAAAACCACTTTTCGCACTTGTGTTGGTGCAGGAAACCACTTTTGCACTTGTATTAGTGTGGAAAAACCACTTTTCGCACTTGTGTTAGTGTTGAAAAACCACTTTTCGCACTTGTGTTGGTGCAGGAAACCACTTTTGCACTTGTATTAGTGTGGAAAAACCACTTTTCGCACTTGTGTTAGTGTTGAAAAACCACTTTTCGCACTTGTGTTAGTGTTGAAAAACCACTTTTCGCACTTGTGTTGGTGCAGGAAACCACTTATGCACTTGTATTAGTGTGGAAAAAACACTTTTTGCACTTGTGATAGTGTTGAAAAACCACTTTTCGCACTTGTGTTAGTGTTGAAAAACCACTTTTCGCACTTGTGTTGGTGCAGGAAACCACTTTTGCACTTGTATTAGTGTGGAAAAAACACTTTTTGTACTTGTATTAGTGTGGGAAAAACACTTTTCGCACTTGTGTTAGTGTTGAAAAACCACTTTTCGCACTTGTGTTCGTGTTGAAAAACCACTTTTCACACTTGTGTTAGTGTTGAAAAACCACTTTTCGCACTTGTGTTAGTGTTGAAAAACCACTTTTCGCACTTGTGTTGGTGCGGGAAACCACTTTTGCACTTGTATTAGTGTGGAAAAACCACTTTTCGCACTTGTGTTAGTGTTGAAAAACCACTTTTCGCACTTGTGTTAGTGTTTAAAAACCACTTTTCGCTCTTGTGTTAGTGTTGAAAAACCACTTTTCGCACTTGTGTTGGTGCAGGAAACCACTTTTGCAGTTGAATTAGTGTGGAAAAAACACTTTTCGCACTTGTGTTAGTGTTGAAAAACCACTTTTCGCACTTGTGTTGGTGCAGGACACCACTTTTGCACTTGTATTAGTGTGGAAAAAACACTTTTCGCACTTGTGTTGGTGCAGGAAACCACTTTTGCACTTGTATTAGTGTGGGAAAAACACTTTTCGCACTTGTGTTAGTGTTGAAAAACCACTTTTCGCACTTCGGTTCGTGTTGAAAAACCACTTTTCGCACTTGTGTTAGTGTTGAAAAACTACTTTTCGCACTTATGTTGGTGCAGGAAACCACTTTTGCACTTGTATTAGTGTGGAAAAACCACTTTTTGCACTTGTGTTAGTGTTGAAAAACCACTTTTCGCACTTGTGTTAGTGTTGAAAAACCACTTTTCGCACTTGTGTTGGTGCAGGAAACCACTTTTGCACTTGTATTAATGTGGAACACCACTTTTCGCACTTGTGTTAGTGTTGAAAAACCACTTTTCGCACTTGTGTTAGTGTTGAAAAAACACTTTTCGCACTTGTGTTAGTGTTGAAAAACCACTTTTCGCACTTGTGTTGGTGCAGGAAACCACTTTTGCACTTGTATTAGTGTGGCAAAAACACTTTTTGCACTTGTGATAGTGTTGAAAAACCACTTTTCGCACTTGTGTTAGTGTTGAAAAACCACTTTTCGCACTTGTGTTGGTGCAGGAAACCACTTTTGCACTTGTTTTAGTGTGGAAAAACCACTTTTCGCACTTGTGTTAGTGTTGAAAAACCACTTTTCGCACTTGTGTTAGTGTTGAAAAACCACTTTTCGCACTTGTGTTAGTGTTGAAAACCACTTATCGCACTTGTGTTAGTGTTGAAAAACCACTTTTCGCACTTGTGTTGGTGCAGGAAACCACTTTTGCACTTGTATTAGTGTGGGAAAAACACTTTTCGCACTTGTGTTGGTGCAGGAAACCACTTTTGCACTTGTATTAGTGTGGAAAAACACTTTTTGCACTTGTGATAGTGTTGAAATACCACTTTTCGCACTTGTGTTAGTGTTGAAAAACCACTGTTCGCACTTGTGTTAGTGTTGAAAAACCATTTTTCGCACTTGTGTTGGTGCAGGAAACCACTTTTGCACTTGTATTAGTGTGGAAAAAACACTTTTGGCACTTGTGATAGTGTTGAAAAACAACTTTTCACACTTGTGCTGGTGTCGAAAAACCACTTTTCGCACTTGTGTTGGTGCAGGAAACCACTTTTGCACTTGTATTAGTGTGGAAAATCCACTTTTCGCACTTGTGTTAGTGTTGAAAAACCACTTTTCGCACTTGTGTTAGTGTTGAAAAACCACTTTTCGCACTTGTGTTAGTGTTGAAAAACCACTTTTCGCACTTGTGTTGGTGCAGGAAACCACTTTTGCACTTGTATTAGTGTGGAAAAACCACTTTTCGCACTTGTGCTAGTGTTGAAAAACCACTTTTCGCACTTGTGTTGGTGCAGGAAACCACTTTTGCACTTGTATTAGTGTGGAAAAACCACTTTTCGCACTTGTGTTAGTGTTGAAAAACCACTTTTCGCACTTGTGTTAGTGTTGAAAAACCACTTTTTCGCACTTGTGTTGGTGCAGGAAACCACTTTTGCACTTGTATTAGTGTGGAAAAACCACTTTTCGCACTTGTGTTAGTGTTGAAAAACCACTTTTCGCACTTGTGTTAGTGTTGAAAAACCACTTTTCGCACTTGTGTTGGTGCAGGAAACCACTTTTGCACTTGTATTAGTGTGGCAAAACCACTTTTCGCACTTGTGTTAGTGTTGAAAAACCACTTTTCGCACTTGTGTTAGTGTTGAAAAACCACTTTTCGCACTTGTGTTGGTGTAGGAAACCACTTTTGCACTTGTATTAGTGTGGAAAATCCACTTTTCGCACTTGTGTTAGTGTTGAAAAACCACTTTTCGCACTTGTGTTAGTGTTGAAAAACCACTTTTCGCACTTGTGTTAGTGTTGAAAAACCACTTTTCGCACTTGTGTTGGTGCAGGAAACCACTTTTGCACTTGTATTAGTGTGGAAAAAAACACTTTACAGCACTTGTGATAGTGTTGAAAAACCACTTTTCGCACTTGTGTTAATGTTGAAAAACCACTTTTCACACTTGTGTTGGTGCAGGAAACCACTTTGCACTTGTATTGGTGGAAAAAACCACTTTTCGCACTTGTGTTATTGTTGAAAAACCACTTTTCGCACTTGTGTTAGTGTGAAAAACCACTTTTCGCACTTGTGTTGGTGCAGGAAACCACTTATTGCACTTGTATTAGTGTGGAAAAAACCACTTTTCGCACTTGTGTTAGTGTTGAAAAAACCACTTTTCGCACTTGTGTTGGTGCAGGAAACCACTTTTGCACTTGTATTAGTGTGGAAAAACCACTTTTCGCACTTGTGTTAGTGTTGAAAAACCACTTTTCGCACTTGTGTTGGTGCAGGAAACCACTTTTGCACTTGTATTAGTGTGGAAAAACCACTTTTCGCACTTGTGTTAGTGTTGAAAAACCACTTTTCGCACTTGTGTTAGTGTTGAAAAACCACTTTTCGCACTTGTGTTGGTGCAGGAAACCACTTATGCACTTGTATTAGTGTGGAAAAAACACTTTTTGCACTTGTGATAGTGTTGAAAAACCACTTTTCGCACTTGTGTTAGTGTTGAAAAACCACTTTTCGCACTTGTGTTGGTGCAGGAAACCACTTTTGCACTTGTATTAGTGTGGAAAAAACACTTTTTGTACTTGTATTAGTGTGGGAAAAACACTTTTCGCACTTGTGTTAGTGTTGAAAAACCACTTTTCGCACTTGTGTTCGTGTTGAAAAACCACTTTTCACACTTGTGTTAGTGTTGAAAAACCACTTTTCGCACTTGTGTTAGTGTTGAAAAACCACTTTTCGCACTTGTGTTGGTGCGGGAAACCACTTTTGCACTTGTATTAGTGTGGAAAAACCACTTTTCGCACTTGTGTTAGTGTTGAAAAACCACTTTTCGCACTTGTGTTAGTGTTGAAAAACCACTTTTCGCACTTGTGTTGGTGCAGGAAACCACTTTTGCACTTGTATTAGTGTGGAAAAAACACTTTTTGTACTTGTATTAGTGTGGGAAAAACACTTTTCGCACTTGTGTTAGTGTTGAAAAACCACTTTTCGCACTTGTGTTCGTGTTGAAAAACCACTTTTCACACTTGTGTTAGTGTTGAAAAACCACTTTTCGCACTTGTGTTAGTGTTGAAAAACCACTTTTCGCACTTGTGTTGGTGCGGGAAACCACTTTTGCACTTGTATTAGTGTGGAAAAACCACTTTTCGCACTTGTGTTAGTGTTGAAAAACCACTTTTCGCACTTGTGTTAGTGTTTAAAAACCACTTTTCGCTCTTGTGTTAGTGTTGAAAAACCACTTTTCGCACTTGTGTTGGTGCAGGAAACCACTTTTGCAGTTGAATTAGTGTGGAAAAAACACTTTTCGCACTTGTGTTAGTGTTGAAAAACCACTTTTCGCACTTGTGTTGGTGCAGGACACCACTTTTGCACTTGTATTAGTGTGGAAAAAAACACTTTTCGCACTTGTGTTGGTGCAGGAAACCACTTTTGCACTTGTATTAGTGTGGGAAAAACACTTTTTGCACTTGTGTTAGTGTTGAAAAACCACTTTTCGCACTTCGGTTCGTGTTGAAAAACCACTTTTCGCACTTGTGTTAGTGTTGAAAAACCACTTTTCGCACTTATGTTGGTGCAGGAAACCACTTTTGCACTTGTATTAGTGTGGAAAAACCACTTTTTGCACTTGTGTTAGTGTTGAAAAACCACTTTTCGCACTTGTGTTAGTGTTGAAAAACCACTTTTCGCACTTGTGTTGGTGCAGGAAACCACTTTTGCACTTGTATTAGTGTGGAACACCACTTTTCGCACTTGTGTTAGTGTTGAAAAACCACTTTTCGCACTTGTGTTAGTGTTGAAAAAACACTTTTCGCACTTGTGTTAGTGTTGAAAAACCACTTTTCGCACTTGTGTTGGTGCAGGAAACCACTTTTGCACTTGTATTAGTGTGGCAAAAACACTTTTTGCACTTGTGATAGTGTTGAAAAACCACTTTTCGCACTTGTGTTAGTGTTGAAAAACCACTTTTCGCACTTGTGTTGGTGCAGGAAACCACTTTTGCACTTGTTTTAGTGTGGAAAAACCACTTTTCGCACTTGTGTTAGTGTTGAAAAACCACTTTTCGCACTTGTGTTAGTGTTGAAAAACCACTTTTCGCACTTGTGTTAGTGTTGAAAACCACTTATCGCACTTGTGTTAGTGTTGAAAAACCACTTTTCGCACTTGTGTTGGTGCAGGAAACCACTTTTGCACTTGTATTAGTGTGGGAAAAACACTTTTCGCACTTGTGTTAGTGTTGAAAAACCACTTTTCGCACTTGTGTTAGTGTTGAAAAACCACTTTTCGCACTTGTGTTGGTGCAGGAAACCACTTTTGCACTTGTTTTAGTGTGGAAAAACCACTTTTCGCACTTGTGTTAGTGTTGAAAAACCACTTTTCGCACTTGTGTTAGTGTTGAAAAACCACTTTTCGCACTTGTGTTAGTGTTAAAAACCACTTTTCGCACTTGTGTTAGTGTTGAAAAACCACTTTTCGCACTTGTGTTGGTGCAGGAAACCACTTTTGCACTTGTATTAGTGTGGAAAAACCACTTTTCGCACTTGTGTTAGTGTTGAAAAACCACTTTTCGCACTTGTGTTAGTGTTGAAAAAACCACTTTTCGCACTTGTGTTGGTGCAGGAAACCACTTTTGCACTTGTATTAGTGTGGCAAAAACACTTTTCGCACTTGTGTTAGTGTTGAAAAACCACTTTTCGCACTTGTGTTAGTGTTGAAAAACCACTTTTCGCACTTGTGTTGGTGTAGGAAACCACTTTTGCACTTGTATTAGTGTGGAAAATCCACTTTTCGCACTTGTGTTAGTGTTGAAAAACCACTTTTTCGCACTTGTGTTAGTGTTGAAAAACCACTTTTCGCACTTGTGTTAGTGTTGAAAAACCACTTTTCGCACTTGTGTTGGTGCAGGAAACCACTTTTGCACTTGTATTAGTGTGGAAAAAAACACTTTATGCACTTGTGATAGTGTTGAAAAACCACTTTTCGCACTTGTGTTAATGTTGAAAAACCACTTTTCACACTTGTGTTGGTGCAGGAAACCACTTTTGCACTTGTATTAGTGTGGAAAAACCACTTTTCGCACTTGTGTTATTGTTGAAAAACCACTTTTCGCACTTGTGTTAGTGTTGAAAAACCACTTTTCGCACTTGTGTTGGTGCAGGAAACCACTTTTGCACTTGTAATAGTGTGGAAAAACCACTTTTCGCACTTGTGTTAGTGTTGAAAAACCACTTTTCGCACTTGTGTTGGTGCAGGAAACCACTTTTGCACTTGTATTAGTGTGGAAAAACCACTTTTCGCACTTGTGTTAGTGTTGAAAAACCACTTTTCGCACTTGTGTTGGTGCAGGAAACCACTTTTGCACTTGTATTAGTGTGGAAAAACCACTTTTCGCACTTGTGTTAGTGTTGAAAAACCACTTTTCGCACTTGTGTTAGTGTTGAAAAACCACTTTTCGCACTTGTGTTGGTGCAGGAAACCACTTATGCACTTGTATTAGTGTGGAAAAAACACTTTTTGCACTTGTGATAGTGTTGAAAAACCACTTTTCGCACTTGTGTTAGTGTTGAAAAACCACTTTTCGCACTTGTGTTGGTGCAGGAAACCACTTTTGCACTTGTATTAGTGTGGAAAAAACACTTTTTGTACTTGTATTAGTGTGGGAAAAACACTTTTCGCACTTGTGTTAGTGTTGAAAAACCACTTTTCGCACTTGTGTTCGTGTTGAAAAACCACTTTTCACACTTGTGTTAGTGTTGAAAAACCACTTTTCGCACTTGTGTTAGTGTTGAAAAACCACTTTTCGCACTTGTGTTGGTGCGGGAAACCACTTTTGCACTTGTATTAGTGTGGAAAAACCACTTTTCGCACTTGTGTTAGTGTTGAAAAACCACTTTTCGCACTTGTGTTAGTGTTGAAAAACCCACTTTTCGCACTTGTGTTGGTGCAGGAAACCACTTTTGCACTTGTATTAGTGTGGAAAAAACACTTTTTGTACTTGTATTAGTGTGGGAAAAACACTTTTCGCACTTGTGTTAGTGTTGAAAAACCACTTTTCGCACTTGTGTTCGTGTTGAAAAACCACTTTTCACACTTGTGTTAGTGTTGAAAAACCACTTTTCGCACTTGTGTTAGTGTTGAAAAACCACTTTTCGCACTTGTGTTGGTGCGGGAAACCACTTTTGCACTTGTATTAGTGTGGAAAAACCACTTTTCGCACTTGTGTTAGTGTTGAAAAACCACTTTTCGCACTTGTGTTAGTGTTTAAAAACCACTTTTCGCTCTTGTGTTAGTGTTGAAAAACCACTTTTCGCACTTGTGTTGGTGCAGGAAACCACTTTTGCAGTTGAATTAGTGTGGAAAAAACACTTTTCGCACTTGTGTTAGTGTTGAAAAACCACTTTTCGCACTTGTGTTGGTGCAGGACACCACTTTTGCACTTGTATTAGTGTGGAAAAAACACTTTTCGCACTTGTGTTGGTGCAGGAAACCACTTTTGCACTTGTATTAGTGTGGGAAAAACACTTTTTGCACTTGTGTTAGTGTTGAAAAACCACTTTTCGCACTTCGGTTCGTGTTGAAAAACCACTTTTCGCACTTGTGTTAGTGTTGAAAAACCACTTTTCGCACTTATGTTGGTGCAGGAAACCACTTTTGCACTTGTATTAGTGTGGAAAAACCACTTTTTGCACTTGTGTTAGTGTTGAAAAACCACTTTTCGCACTTGTGTTAGTGTTGAAAAACCACTTTTCGCACTTGTGTTGGTGCAGGAAACCACTTTTGCACTTGTATTAGTGTGGAACACCACTTTTCGCACTTGTGTTAGTGTTGAAAAACCACTTTTCGCACTTGTGTTAGTGTTGAAAAAACACTTTTCGCACTTGTGTTAGTGTTGAAAAACCACTTTTCGCACTTGTGTTGGTGCAGGAAACCACTTTTGCACTTGTATTAGTGTGGCAAAAACACTTTTTGCACTTGTGATAGTGTTGAAAAACCACTTTTCGCACTTGTGTTAGTGTTGAAAAACCACTTTTCGCACTTGTGTTGGTGCAGGAAACCACTTTTGCACTTGTTTTAGTGTGGAAAAACCACTTTTCGCACTTGTGTTAGTGTTGAAAAACCACTTTTCGCACTTGTGTTAGTGTTGAAAAACCACTTTTCGCACTTGTGTTAGTGTTGAAAACCACTTATCGCACTTGTGTTAGTGTTGAAAAACCACTTTTCGCACTTGTGTTGGTGCAGGAAACCACTTTTGCACTTGTATTAGTGTGGGAAAAACACTTTTCGCACTTGTGTTGGTGCAGGAAACCACTTTTGCACTTGTATTAGTGTGGAAAAACACTTTTTGCACTTGTGATAGTGTTGAAATACCACTTTTCGCACTTGTGTTAGTGTTGAAAAACCACTGTTCGCACTTGTGTTAGTGTTGAAAAACCACTTTTCGCACTTGTGTTGGTGCAGGAAACCACTTTTGCACTTGTATTAGTGTGGAAAAAACACTTTTGGCACTTGTGATAGTGTTGAAAAACCACTTTTCACACTTGTGCTGGTGTCGAAAAACCACTTTTCGCACTTGTGTTGGTGCAGGAAACCACTTTTGCACTTGTATTAGTGTGGAAAATCCACTTTTCGCACTTGTGTTAGTGTTGAAAAACCACTTTTCGCACTTGTGTTAGTGTTGAAAAACCACTTTTCGCACTTGTGTTAGTGTTGAAAAACCACTTTTCGCACTTGTGTTGGTGCAGGAAACCACTTTTGCACTTGTATTAGTGTGGAAAAACCACTTTTCGCACTTGTGTTAGTGTTGAAAAACCACTTTTCGCACTTGTGTTAGTGTTGAAAAACCACTTTTCACTCTTGTGTTAGTGTTGAAAAACCACTTTTCGCACTTGTGTTGGTGCAGGAAACCACTTTTGCACTTGTATTAGTGTGGAAAAAACACTTTTTGCACTTGTGATAGTGTTGAAAAACCACTTTTTCGCACTTGTGCTAGTGTTGAAAAACCACTTTTCGCACTTGTGTTGGTGCAGGAAACCACTTTTGCACTTGTATTAGTGTGGAAAAACCACTTTTCGCACTTGTGTTAGTGTTGAAAAACCACTTTTCGCACTTGTGTTAGTGTTGAAAAACCACTTTTCGCACTTGTGTTGGTGCAGGAAACCACTTTTGCACTTGTATTAGTGTGGAAAAACCACTTTTCGCACTTGTGTTAGTGTTGAAAAACCACTTTTCGCACTTGTGTTAGTGTTGAAAAACCACTTTTCGCACTTGTGTTGGTGCAGGAAACCACTTTTGCACTTGTATTAGTGTGGCAAAACCACTTTTCGCACTTGTGTTAGTGTTGAAAAACCACTTTTCGCACTTGTGTTAGTGTTGAAAAACCACTTTTCGCACTTGTGTTGGTGTAGGAAACCACTTTTGCACTTGTATTAGTGTGGAAAATCCACTTTTCGCACTTGTGTTAGTGTTGAAAAACCACTTTTCGCACTTGTGTTAGTGTTGAAAAACCACTTTTCGCACTTGTGTTAGTGTTGAAAAACCACTTTTCGCACTTGTGTTGGTGCAGGAAACCACTTTTGCACTTGTATTAGTGTGGAAAAAAACACTTTATGCACTTGTGATAGTGTTGAAAAACCACTTTTCGCACTTGTGTTAATGTTGAAAAACCACTTTTCACACTTGTGTTGGTGCAGGAAACCACTTTTGCACTTGTATTAGTGTGGAAAAACCACTTTTCGCACTTGTGTTAGTGTTGAAAAACCACTTTTCGCACTTGTGTTAGTGTTGAAAAACCACTTTTCGCACTTGTGTTGGTGCAGGAAACCACTTTTGCACTTGTATTAGTGTGGAAAAACCACTTTTCGCACTTGTGTTAGTGTTGAAAAACCACTTTTCGCACTTGTGTTGGTGCAGGAAACCACTTTTGCACTTGTATTAGTGTGGAAAAACCACTTTTCGCACTTGTGTTAGTGTTGAAAAACCACTTTTCGCACTTGTGTTGGTGCAGGAAACCACTTTTGCACTTGTATTAGTGTGGAAAAACCACTTTTCGCACTTGTGTTAGTGTTGAAAAACCACTTTTCGCACTTGTGTTAGTGTTGAAAAACCACTTTTCGCACTTGTGTTGGTGCAGGAAACCACTTATGCACTTGTATTAGTGTGGAAAAAACACTTTTTGCACTTGTGATAGTGTTGAAAAACCACTTTTCGCACTTGTGTTAGTGTTGAAAAACCACTTTTCGCACTTGTGTTGGTGCAGGAAACCACTTTTGCACTTGTATTAGTGTGGAAAAAACACTTTTTGTACTTGTATTAGTGTGGGAAAAACCACTTTTCGCACTTGTGTTAGTGTTGAAAAACCACTTTTCGCACTTGTGTTGGTGCAGGAAACCACTTATGCACTTGTATTAGTGTGGAAAAAACACTTTTCGCACTTGTGTTCGTGTTGAAAAACCACTTTTCACACTTGTGTTAGTGTTGAAAAACCACTTTTCGCACTTGTGTTAGTGTTGAAAAACCACTTTTCGCACTTGTGTTGGTGCGGGAAACCACTTTTGCACTTGTATTAGTGTGGAAAAACCACTTTTCGCACTTGTGTTAGTGTTGAAAAACCACTTTTCGCACTTGTGTTAGTGTTTAAAAACCACTTTTCGCTCTTGTGTTAGTGTTGAAAAACCACTTTTCGCACTTGTGTTGGTGCAGGAAACCACTTTTGCAGTTGAATTAGTGTGGAAAAAACACTTTTCGCACTTGTGTTAGTGTTGAAAAACCACTTTTCGCACTTGTGTTGGTGCAGGACACCACTTTTGCACTTGTATTAGTGTGGAAAAAACACTTTTCGCACTTGTGTTGGTGCAGGAAACCACTTTTGCACTTGTATTAGTGTGGGAAAAACACTTTTCGCACTTGTGTTAGTGTTGAAAAACCACTTTTCGCACTTCGGTTCATGTTGAAAAACCACTTTTCGCACTTGTGTTAGTGTTGAAAAACCACTTTTCGCACTTATGTTGGTGCAGGAAACCACTTTTGCACTTGTATTAGTGTGGAAAAACCACTTTTTGCACTTGTGTTAGTGTTGAAAAACCACTTTTCGCACTTGTGTTAGTGTTGAAAAACCACTTTTCGCACTTGTGTTGGTGCAGGAAACCACTTTTGCACTTGTATTAGTGTGGAACACCACTTTTCGCACTTGTGTTAGTGTTGAAAAACCACTTTTCGCACTTGTGTTAGTGTTGAAAAAACACTTTTCGCACTTGTGTTAGTGTTGAAAAACCACTTTTCGCACTTGTGTTGGTGCAGGAAACCACTTTTGCACTTGTATTAGTGTGGCAAAAACACTTTTTGCACTTGTGATAGTGTTGAAAAACCACTTTTCGCACTTGTGTTAGTGTTGAAAAACCACTTTTCGCACTTGTGTTGGTGCAGGAAACCACTTTTGCACTTGTTTTAGTGTGGAAAAACCACTTTTCGCACTTGTGTTAGTGTTGAAAAACCACTTTTCGCACTTGTGTTAGTGTTGAAAAACCACTTTTCGCACTTGTGTTGGTGCAGGAAACCACTTTTGCACTTGTATTAGTGTGGGAAAAAACACTTTTTGCACTTGTGATAGTGTTGAAAAACCACTTTTCGCACTTGTGTTAGTGTTGAAAAACCACTTTTCGCACTTGTGTTGGTGCAGGAAACCACTTTTGCACTTGTATTAGTGTGGAAAAACACTTTTTGCACTTGTGATAGTGTTGAAATACCACTTTTCGCACTTGTGTTAGTGTTGAAAAACCACTTTTCGCACTTGTGTTGGTGCAGGAAACCACTTTTGCACTTGTATTAGTGTGGAAAAACCACTTTTCGCACTTGTGTTAGTGTTGAAAAACCACTTTTCGCACTTGTGTTGGTGCAGGAAACCACTTTTGCACTTGTATTAGTGTGGAAAAACCACTTTTCGCACTTGTGTTAGTGTTGAAAAACCACTTTTCGCACTTGTGTTAGTGTTGAAAAACCACTTTTCGCACTTGTGTTGGTGCAGGAAACCACTTTTGCACTTGTATTAGTGTGGAAAAACACTTTTTGCACTTGTGATAGTGTTGAAATACCACTTTTTGCACTTGTGTTAGTGTTGAAAAACCACTTTTCGCACTTGTGTTGGTGCAGGAAACCACTTTTGCACTTGTATTAGTGTGGAAAAACCACTTTTCGCACTTGTGTTAGTGTTGAAAAACCACTTTTCGCACTTGTGTTGGTGCAGGAAACCACTTTTGCACTTGTATTAGTGTGGAAAAACCACTTTTCGCACTTGTGTTAGTGTTGAAAAACCACTTTTCGCACTTGTGTTAGTGTTGAAAAACCACTTTTCGCACTTGTGTTGGTGCAGGAAACCACTTATGCACTTGTATTAGTGTGGAAAAAAACACTTTTTGCACTTGTGATAGTGTTGAAAAACCACTTTTCGCACTTGTGTTAGTGTTGAAAAACCACTTTTCGCACTTGTGTTGGTGCAGGAAACCACTTTTGCACTTGTATTAGTGTGGAAAAAACACTTTTTGTACTTGTATTAGTGTGGGAAAAACACTTTTCGCACTTGTGTTAGTGTTGAAAAACCACTTTTCGCACTTGTGTTCGTGTTGAAAAACCACTTTTCACACTTGTGTTAGTGTTGAAAAACCACTTTTCGCACTTCTGTTAGTGTTGAAAAACCACTTTTCGCACTTGTGTTGGTGCAGGAAACCACTTTTGCACTTCTATTAGTGTGGAAAAACCACTTTTCGCACTTGTGTTAGTGTTGAAAAACCACTTTTTGCACTTGTGTTAGTGTTTAAAAACCACTTTTCGCTCTTGTGTTAGTGTTGAAAAACCACTTTTCGCACTTGTGTTGGTGCAGGAAACCACTTTTGCACTTGAATTAGTGTGGAAAAAACACTTTTCGCACTTGTGTTAGTGTTGAAAAACCACTTTTCGCACTTGTGTTGGTGCAGGACACCACTTTTGCACTTGTATTAGTGTGGAAAAAACACTTTTCGCACTTGTGTTGGTGCAGGAAACCACTTTTGCACTTGTATTAGTGTGGGAAAAACACTTTTCGCACTTGTGTTAGTGTTGAAAAACCACTTTTCGCACTTGTGTTCGTGTTGAAAAACCACTTTTCGCACTTGTGTTAGTGTTGAAAAACCACTTTTCGCACTTATGTTGGTGCAGGAAACCACTTTTGCACTTGTATTAGTGTGGAAAAACCACTTTTTGCACTTGTGTTAGTGTTGAAAAACCACTTTTCGCACTTGTGTTAGTGTTGAAAAACCACTTTTCGCACTTGTGTTGGTGCAGGAAACCACTTTTGCACTTGTATTAGTGTGGAAACACCACTTTTCGCACTTGTGTTAGTGTTGAAAAACCACTTTTCGCACTTGTGTTAGTGTTGAAAAAACACTTTTCGCACTTGTGTTAGTGTTGAAAAACCACTTTTCGCACTTGTGTTGGTGCAGGAAACCACTTTTGCACTTGTATTAGTGTGGAAAAAACACTTTTTGCACTTGTGATAGTGTTGAAAAACCACTTTTCGCACTTGTGTTAGTGTTGAAAAACCACTTTTCGCACTTGTGTTGGTGCAGGAAACCACTTTTGCACTTGTTTTAGTGTGGAAAAACCACTTTTCGCACTTGTGTTAGTGTTGAAAAACCACTTTTCGCACTTGTGTTAGTGTTGAAAAACCACTTTTCGCACTTGTGTTGGTGCAGGAAACCACTTTTGCACTTGTATTAGTGTGGGAAAAAACACTTTTTGCACTTGTGATAGTGTTGAAAAACCACTTTTCGCACTTGTGTTAGTGTTGAAAAACCACTTTTCGCACTTGTGTTGGTGCAGGAAACCACTTTTGCACTTGTATTAGTGTGGAAAAACACTTTTTGCACTTGTGATAGTGTTGAAATACCACTTTTCGCACTTGTGTTAGTGTTGAAAAACCACTTTTCGCACTTGTGTTGGTGCAGGAAACCACTTTTGCACTTGTATTAGTGTGGAAAAACCACTTTTCGCACTTGTGTTAGTGTTGAAAAACCACTTTTCGCACTTGTGTTGGTGCAGGAAACCACTTTTGCACTTGTATTAGTGTGGAAAAACCACTTTTCGCACTTGTGTTAGTGTTGAAAAACCACTTTTCGCACTTGTGTTAGTGTTGAAAAACCACTTTTCGCACTTGTGTTGGTGCAGGAAACCACTTTTGCACTTGTATTAGTGTGGAAAAAACACTTTTTGCACTTGTGATAGTGTTGAAAAACCACTTTTCGCACTTGTGTTAGTGTTGAAAAACCACTTTTCGCACTTGTGTTGGTGCAGGAAACCACTTTTGCACTTGTATTAGTGTGGAAAAAACACTTTTTGCACTTGTGATAGTGTTGAAAAACCACTTTTCGCACTTGTGCTAGTGTTGAAAAACCACTTTTCGCACTTGTGTTGGTGCTGGAAACCACTTTTGCACTTGTATTAGTGTGGAAAAACCACTTTTCGCACTTGTGTTAGTGTTGAAAAACCACTTTTCGCACTTGTGTTAGTGTTGAAAAACCACTTTTCGCACTTGTGTTGGTGCAGGAAACCACTTTTGCACTTGTATTAGTGTGGAAAAACCACTTTTCGCACTTGTGTTAGTGTTGAAAAACCACTTTTCGCACTTGTGTTAGTGTTGAAAAACCACTTTTCGCACTTGTGTTGGTGCAGGAAACCACTTTTGCACTTGTATTAGTGTGGAAAAACCACTTTTCGCACTTGTGTTAGTGTTGAAAAACCACTTTTCGCACTTGTGTTAGTGTTGAAAACCACTTATCGCACTTGTGTTAGTGTTGAAAAACCACTTTTCGCACTTGTGTTGGTGCAGGAAACCACTTTTGCACTTGTATTAGTGTGGGAAAAACACTTTTCGCACTTGTGTTAGTGTTGAAAAACCACTTTTCGCACTTGTGTTGGTGCAGGAAACCACTTTTGCACTTGTATTAGTGTGGGAAAAACACTTTTCGCACTTGTGTTAGTGTTGAAAAACCACTTTTCGCACTTGGGTTCGTGTTGAAAAACCACTTTTCGCACTTGTGTTAGTGTTGAAAAACCACTTTTCGCACTTATGTTGGTGCAGGAAACCACTTTTGCACTTGTATTAGTGTGGAAAAACCACTTTTTGCACTTGTGTTAGTGTTGAAAAACCACTTTTCGCACTTGTGTTAGTGTTGAAAAACCACTTTTCGCACTTGTGTTGGTGCAGGAAACCACTTTTGCACTTGTATTAGTGTGGAAACACCACTTTTCGCACTTGTGTTAGTGTTGAAAAACCACTTTTCGCACTTGTGTTAGTGTTGAAAAAACACTTTTCGCACTTGTGTTAGTGTTGAAAAACCACTTTTCGCACTTGTGTTGGTGCAGGAAACCACTTTTGCACTTGTATTAGTGTGGAAAAAACACTTTTTGCACTTGTGATAGTGTTGAAAAACCACTTTTCGCACTTGTGTTAGTGTTGAAAAACCACTTTTCGCACTTGTGTTGGTGCAGGAAACCACTTTTGCACTTGTATTAGTGTGGAAAAAACACTTTTTGCACTTGTGATAGTGTTGAAAAACCACTTTTCGCACTTGTGTTAGTGTTGAAAAACCACTTTTCGCACTTGTGTTGGTGCAGGAAACCACTTTTGCACTTGTATTAGTGTGGAAAAAACACTTTTTGCACTTGTGATAGTGTTTAAAAACCACTTTTCGCACTTGTGCTAGTGTTGAAAAACCACTTTTCGCACTTGTGTTGGTGCTGGAAACCACTTTTGCACTTGTATTAGTGTGGAAAAACCACTTTTTGCACTTGTGTTAGTGTTGAAAAACCACTTTTCGCACTTGTGTTAGTGTTGAAAAACCACTTTTCGCACTTGTGTTGGTGCAGGAAACCACTTTTGCACTTGTATTAGTGTGGAAAAACCACTTTTCGCACTTGTGTTAGTGTTGAAAAACCACTTTTCGCACTTGTGTTAGTGTTGAAAACCCACTTTTCGCACTTGTATTGGTGCAGGAAACCACTTTTGCACTTGTATTAGCTTGGAAAAACCACTTTTCGCACTTGTGTTAGTGTTGAAAAACCACTTTTCGCACTTGTGTTAGTGTTGAAAAACCACTTTTCGCACTTGTGTTAGTGTTGAAAAACCACTTTTCGCACTTGTGTTGGTGCAGGAAACCACTTTTGCACTTGTATTAGTGTGGAAAAACCACTTTTCGCACTTGTGTTAGTGTTGAAAAACCACTTTTCGCACTTGTGTTAGTGTTTAAAAACCACTTTTCGCTCTTGTGTTAGTGTTGAAAAACCACTTTTCGCACTTGTGTTGGTGCAGGAAACCACTTTTGCACTTGAATTAGTGTGGAAAAAACACTTTTCGCACTTGTGTTAGTGTTGAAAAACCACTTTTCGCACTTGTGTTAGTGTTGAAAACCACTTATCGCACTTGTGTTAGTGTTGAAAAACCACTTTTCGCACTTGTGTTGGTGCAGGAAACCACTTTTGCACTTGTATTAGTGTGGGAAAAACACTTTTCGCACTTGTGTTAGTGTTGAAAAACCACTTTTCGCACATGTGTTCGTGTTGAAAAACCACTTTTCGCACTTGTGTTAGTGTTGAAAAACCACTGTTCGCACTTGTGTTAGTGTTGAAAAACCACTTTTCGCACTTGTGTTGGTGCAGGAAACCACTTTTGCACTTGTATTAGTGTGGAAAAAACACTTTTGGCACTTGTGATAGTGTTGAAAAACCACTTTTCACACTTGTGCTGGTGTCGAAAAACCACTTTTCGCACTTGTGTTGGTGCAGGAAACCACTTTTGCACTTGTATTAGTGTGGAAAATCCACTTTTCGCACTTGTGTTAGTGTTGAAAAACCACTTTTCGCACTTGTGTTAGTGTTGAAAAACCACTTTTCGCACTTGTGTTAGTGTTGAAAAACCACTTTTCGCACTTGTGTTGGTGCAGGAAACCACTTTTGCACTTGTATTAGTGTGGAAAAACCACTTTTCGCACTTGTGTTAGTGTTGAAAAACCACTTTTCGCACTTGTGTTAGTGTTGAAAAACCACTTTTCACTCTTGTGTTAGTGTTGAAAAACCACTTTTCGCACTTGTGTTGGTGCAGGAAACCACTTTTGCACTTGTATTAGTGTGGAAAAAACACTTTTTGCACTTGTGATAGTGTTGAAAAACCACTTTTTCGCACTTGTGCTAGTGTTGAAAAACCACTTTTCGCACTTGTGTTGGTGCAGGAAACCACTTTTGCACTTGTATTAGTGTGGAAAAACCACTTTTCGCACTTGTGTTAGTGTTGAAAAACCACTTTTCGCACTTGTGTTAGTGTTGAAAAACCACTTTTCGCACTTGTGTTGGTGCAGGAAACCACTTTTGCACTTGTATTAGTGTGGAAAAAACACTTTTCGCACTTGTGTTAGTGTTGAAAAACCACTTTTCGCACTTGTGTTAGTGTTGAAAAACCACTTTTCGCACTTGTGTTGGTGCAGGAAACCACTTTTGCACTTGTATTAGTGTGGCAAAACCACTTTTCGCACTTGTGTTAGTGTTGAAAAACCACTTTTCGCACTTGTGTTAGTGTTGAAAAACCACTTTTCGCACTTGTGTTGGTGTAGGAAACCACTTTTGCACTTGTATTAGTGTGGAAAATCCACTTTTCGCACTTGTGTTAGTGTTGAAAAACCACTTTTCGCACTTGTGTTAGTGTTGAAAAACCACTTTTCGCACTTGTGTTAGTGTTGAAAAACCACTTTTCGCACTTGTGTTGGTGCAGGAAACCACTTTTGCACTTGTATTAGTGTGGAAAAAAACACTTTATGCACTTGTGATAGTGTTGAAAAACCACTTTTCGCACTTGTGTTAATGTTGAAAAACCACTTTTCACACTTGTGTTGGTGCAGGAAACCACTTTTGCACTTGTATTAGTGTGGAAAAACCACTTTTCGCACTTGTGTTAGTGTTGAAAAACCACTTTTCGCACTTGTGTTAGTGTTGAAAAACCACTTTTCGCACTTGTGTTGGTGCAGGAAACCACTTTTGCACTTGTATTAGTGTGGAAAAACCACTTTTCGCACTTGTGTTAGTGTTGAAAAACCACTTTTCGCACTTGTGTTAGTGTTGAAAAACCACTTTTCGCACTTGTGTTAGTGTTGAAAAACCACTTTTCGCACTTGTGTTGGTGCAGGAAACCACTTTTGCACTTGTATTAGTGTGGAAAAACACTTTTTGCACTTGTGATAGTGTTGAAATACCACTTTTTGCACTTGTGTTAGTGTTGAAAAACCACTTTTCGCACTTGTGTTGGTGCAGGAAACCACTTTTGCACTTGTATTAGTGTGGAAAAACCACTTTTCGCACTTGTGTTAGTGTTGAAAAACCACTTTTCGCACTTGTGTTGGTGCAGGAAACCACTTTTGCACTTGTATTAGTGTGGAAAAACCACTTTTCGCACTTGTGTTAGTGTTGAAAAACCACTTTTCGCACTTGTGTTAGTGTTGAAAAACCACTTTTCGCACTTGTGTTGGTGCAGGAAACCACTTATGCACTTGTATTAGTGTGGAAAAAACACTTTTTGCACTTGTGATAGTGTTGAAAAACCACTTTTCGCACTTGTGTTAGTGTTGAAAAACCACTTTTCGCACTTGTGTTGGTGCAGGAAACCACTTTTGCACTTGTATTAGTGTGGAAAAAACACTTTTTGTACTTGTATTAGTGTGGGAAAAACACTTTTCGCACTTGTGTTAGTGTTGAAAAACCACTTTTCGCACTTGTGTTCGTGTTGAAAAACCACTTTTCACACTTGTGTTAGTGTTGAAAAACCACTTTTCGCACTTGTGTTAGTGTTGAAAAACCACTTTTCGCACTTGTGTTGGTGCGGGAAACCACTTTTGCACTTGTATTAGTGTGGAAAAACCACTTTTCGCACTTGTGTTAGTGTTGAAAAACCACTTTTCGCACTTGTGTTAGTGTTTAAAAACCACTTTTCGCTCTTGTGTTAGTGTTGAAAAACCACTTTTCGCACTTGTGTTGGTGCAGGAAACCACTTTTGCAGTTGAATTAGTGTGGAAAAAACACTTTTCGCACTTGTGTTAGTGTTGAAAAACCACTTTTCGCACTTGTGTTGGTGCAGGACACCACTTTTGCACTTGTATTAGTGTGGAAAAAACACTTTTCGCACTTGTGTTGGTGCAGGAAACCACTTTTGCACTTGTATTAGTGTGGGAAAAACACTTTTCGCACTTGTGTTAGTGTTGAAAAACCACTTTTCGCACTTCGGTTCGTGTTGAAAAACCACTTTTCGCACTTGTGTTAGTGTTGAAAAACCACTTTTCGCACTTATGTTGGTGCAGGAAACCACTTTTGCACTTGTATTAGTGTGGAAAAACCACTTTTTGCACTTGTGTTAGTGTTGAAAAACCACTTTTCGCACTTGTGTTAGTGTTGAAAAACCACTTTTCGCACTTGTGTTGGTGCAGGAAACCACTTTTGCACTTGTATTAGTGTGGAACACCACTTTTCGCACTTGTGTTAGTGTTGAAAAACCACTTTTCGCACTTGTGTTAGTGTTGAAAAAACACTTTTCGCACTTGTGTTAGTGTTGAAAAACCACTTTTCGCACTTGTGTTGGTGCAGGAAACCACTTTTGCACTTGTATTAGTGTGGCAAAAACACTTTTTGCACTTGTGATAGTGTTGAAAAACCACTTTTCGCACTTGTGTTAGTGTTGAAAAAACACTTTTCGCACTTGTGTTGGTGCAGGAAACCACTTTTGCACTTGTTTTAGTGTGGAAAAACCACTTTTCGCACTTGTGTTAGTGTTGAAAAACCACTTTTCGCACTTGTGTTAGTGTTGAAAAACCACTTTTCGCACTTGTGTTGGTGCAGGAAACCACTTTTGCACTTGTATTAGTGTGGGAAAAAACACTTTTTGCACTTGTGATAGTGTTGAAAAACCACTTTTCGCACTTGTGTTAGTGTTGAAAAACCACTTTTCGCACTTGTGTTGGTGCAGGAAACCACTTTTGCACTTGTATTAGTGTGGAAAAACACTTTTTGCACTTGTGATAGTGTTGAAATACCACTTTTCGCACTTGTGTTGGTGTTGAAAAACCACTTTTCGCACTTGTGTTGGTGCAGGAAACCACTTTTGCACTTGTATTAGTGTGGAAAAACCACTTTTCGCACTTGTGTTAGTGTTGAAAAACCACTTTTCGCACTTGTGTTGGTGCAGGAAACCACTTTTGCACTTGTATTAGTGTGGAAAAACCACTTTTCGCACTTGTGTTAGTGTTGAAAAACCACTTTTCGCACTTGTGTTAGTGTTGAAAAACCACTTTTCGCACTTGTGTTGGTGCAGGAAACCACTTTTGCACTTGTATTAGTGTGGAAAAACACTTTTTGCACTTGTGATAGTGTTGAAATACCACTTTTTGCACTTGTGTTAGTGTTGAAAAACCACTTTTCGCACTTGTGTTGGTGCAGGAAACCACTTTTGCACTTGTATTAGTGTGGAAAAACCACTTTTCGCACTTGTGTTAGTGTTGAAAAACCACTTTTCGCACTTGTGTTGGTGCAGGAAACCACTTTTGCACTTGTATTAGTGTGGAAAAACCACTTTTCGCACTTGTGTTAGTGTTGAAAAACCACTTTTCGCACTTGTGTTAGTGTTGAAAAACCACTTTTCGCACTTGTGTTGGTGCAGGAAACCACTTATGCACTTGTATTAGTGTGGAAAAAACACTTTTTGCACTTGTGATAGTGTTGAAAAACCACTTTTCGCACTTGTGTTAGTGTTGAAAAACCACTTTTCGCACTTGTGTTGGTGCAGGAAACCACTTTTGCACTTCTATTAGTGTGGAAAAACCACTTTTTGCACTTGTGTTAGTGTTGAAAAACCACTTTTCGCACTT
Organism: Myxine glutinosa; assembly: GCF_964187855.1. Classification (NCBI taxonomy): domain Eukaryota; kingdom Metazoa; phylum Chordata; class Myxini; order Myxiniformes; family Myxinidae; genus Myxine; species Myxine glutinosa. The sequence continues at coordinate 90,672 of NW_027617446.1, forward strand.
GTGTTAGTGTTTAAAAACCACTTTTCGCTCTTGTGTTAGTGTTGAAAAACCACTTTTCGCACTTGTGTTGGTGCAGGAAACCACTTTTGCACTTGAATTAGTGTGGAAAAAACACTTTTCGCACTTGTGTTAGTGTTGAAAAACCACTTTTCGCACTTGTGTTGGTGCAGGACACCACTTTTGCACTTGTATTAGTGTGGAAAAAACACTTTTCGCACTTGTGTTGGTGCAGGAAACCACTTTTGCACTTGTATTAGTGTGGGAAAAACACTTTTCGCACTTGTGTTAGTGTTGAAAAACCACTTTTCGCACTTGTGTTCGTGTTGAAAAACCACTTTTCGCACTTGTGTTAGTGTTGAAAAACCACTTTTCGCACTTATGTTGGTGCAGGAAACCACTTTTGCACTTGTATTAGTGTGGAAAAACCACTTTTTGCACTTGTGTTAGTGTTGAAAAACCACTTTTCGCACTTGTGTTAGTGTTGAAAAACCACTTTTCGCACTTGTGTTGGTGCAGGAAACCACTTTTGCACTTGTATTAGTGTGGAAACACCACTTTTCGCACTTGTGTTAGTGTTGAAAAACCACTTTTCGCACTTGTGTTAGTGTTGAAAAAACACTTTTCGCACTTGTGTTAGTGTTGAAAAACCACTTTTCGCACTTGTGTTGGTGCAGGAAACCACTTTTGCACTTGTATTAGTGTGGAAAAAACACTTTTTGCACTTGTGATAGTGTTGAAAAACCACTTTTCGCACTTGTGTTAGTGTTGAAAAACCACTTTTCGCACTTGTGTTGGTGCAGGAAACCACTTTTGCACTTGTTTTAGTGTGGAAAAACCACTTTTCGCACTTGTGTTAGTGTTGAAAAACCACTTTTCGCACTTGTGTTAGTGTTGAAAAACCACTTTTCGCACTTGTGTTGGTGCAGGAAACCACTTTTGCACTTGTATTAGTGTGGGAAAAAACACTTTTTGCACTTGTGATAGTGTTGAAAAACCACTTTTCGCACTTGTGTTAGTGTTGAAAAACCACTTTTCGCACTTGTGTTGGTGCAGGAAACCACTTTTACACTTGTATTAGTGTGGAAAAACACTTTTTGCACTTGTGATAGTGTTGAAATACCACTTTTCGCACTTGTGTTAGTGTTGAAAAACCACTTTTCGCACTTGTGTTGGTGCAGGAAACCACTTTTGCACTTGTATTAGTGTGGAAAACCACTTTTCGCACTTGTGTTAGTGTTGAAAAACCACTTTTCGCACTTGTGTTGGTGCAGGAAACCACTTTTGCACTTGTATTAGTGTGGAAAAACCACTTTTCGCACTTGTGTTAGTGTTGAAAAACCACTTTTCGCACTTGTGTTAGTGTTGAAAAACCACTTTTCGCACTTGTGTTGGTGCAGGAAACCACTTTTGCACTTGTATTAGTGTGGAAAAAACACTTTTTGCACTTGTGATAGTGTTGAAAAACCACTTTTCGCACTTGTGTTAGTGTTGAAAAACCACTTTTCGCACTTGTGTTGGTGCAGGAAACCACTTTTGCACTTGTATTAGTGTGGAAAAAACACTTTTTGCACTTGTGATAGTGTTGAAAAACCACTTTTCGCACTTGTGCTAGTGTTGAAAAACCACTTTTCGCACTTGTGTTGGTGCTGGAAACCACTTTTGCACTTGTATTAGTGTGGAAAAACCACTTTTCGCACTTGTGTTAGTGTTGAAAAACCACTTTTCGCACTTGTGTTAGTGTTGAAAAACCACTTTTCGCACTTGTGTTGGTGCAGGAAACCACTTTTGCACTTGTATTAGTGTGGAAAAACCACTTTTCGCACTTGTGTTAGTGTTGAAAAACCACTTTTCGCACTTGTGTTAGTGTTGAAAAACCACTTTTCGCACTTGTGTTGGTGCAGGAAACCACTTTTGCACTTGTATTAGTGTGGAAAAACCACTTTTCGCACTTGTGTTAGTGTTGAAAAACCACTTTTCGCACTTGTGTTAGTGTTGAAAAACCTCTTTTCGCACTTGTGTTAGTGTTGAAAAACCACTTTTCGCACTTGTGTTGGTGCAGGAAACCACTTTTGCACTTGTATTAGTGTGGAAAAAACCACTTTTCGCACTTGTGTTAGTGTTGAAAAACCACTTTTCGCACTTGTGTTAGTGTTTAAAAACCACTTTTCGCTCTTGTGTTAGTGTTGAAAAACCACTTTTCGCACTTGTGTTGGTGCAGGAAACCACTTTTGCACTTGAATTAGTGTGGAAAAAACACTTTTCGCACTTGTGTTAGTGTTGAAAAACCACTTTTCGCACTTGTGTTAGTGTTGAAAACCACTTATCGCACTTGTGTTAGTGTTGAAAAACCACTTTTCGCACTTGTGTTGGTGCAGGAAACCACTTTTGCACTTGTATTAGTGTGGGAAAAACACTTTTCGCACTTGTGTTAGTGTTGAAAAACCACTTTTCGCACATGTGTTCATGTTGAAAAACCACTTTTCGCACTTGTGTTAGTGTTGAAAAACCACTTTTCGCACTTGTGTTAGTTTTGAAAAACCACTTTTCGCACTTGTGTTGGTGCAGGAAACCACTTTTGCACTTGTATTAGTGTGGAAAAAACACTTTTTGCACTTGTGATAGTGTTGAAAAACCACTTTTCACACTTGTGCTGGTGTCGAAAAACCACTTTTCGCACTTGTGTTTGTGCAGGAAACCACTTTTGCACTTGTATTAGTGTGGAAAATCCACTTTTCGCATTTGTGTTAGTGTTGAAAAACCACTTTTCGCACTTGTGTTAGTGTTGAAAAACCACTTTTCACACTTGTGTTGGTGCAGGAAACCACTTTTGCACTTGTATTAGTGTGGAAAAACCACTTTTCGCACTTGTGTTAGTGTTGAAAAACCACTTTTCGCACTTGTGTTAGTGTTGAAAAAGCACTTTTCACTCTTGTGTTAGTGTTGAAAAACCACTTTTCGCACTTGTGTTGGTGCAGGAAACCACTTTTGCACTTGTATTAGTGTGGAAAAAACACTTTTTGCACTTGTGATAGTGTTGAAAAACCACTTTTCGCACTTGTGCTAGTGTTGAAAAACCACTTTTCGCACTTGTGTTGGTGCAGGAAACCACTTTTGCACTTGTATTAGTGTGGAAAAACCACTTTTCGCACTTGTGTTAGTGTTGAAAAACCACTTTTCGCACTTGTGTTAGTGTTGAAAAACCACTTTTCGCACTTGTGTTGGTGCAGGAAACAACTTTTGCACTTGTATTAGTGTGGAAAAACCACTTTTCGCACTTGTGTTAGTGTTGAAAAACCACTTTTCGCACTTGTGTTAGTGTTGAAAAACCACTTTTCGCACTTGTGTTAGTGTTGAAAAACCACTTTTCGCACTTGTGTTGGTGCAGGAAACCACTTTTGCACTTGTATTAGTGTGGAAAAACCACTTTTCGCACTTGTGTTAGTGTTGAAAAACCACTTTTCGCACATGTGTTCATGTTGAAAAACCACTTTTCGCACTTGTGTTAGTGTTGAAAAACCACTTTTCGCACTTGTGTTAGTTTTGAAAAACCACTTTTCGCACTTGTGTTGGTGCAGGAAACCACTTTTGCACTTGTATTAGTGTGGAAAAAACACTTTTTGCACTTGTGATAGTGTTGAAAAACTACTTTTCACACTTGTGCTGGTGTCGAAAAACCACTTTTCGCACTTGTGTTTGTGCAGGAAACCACTTTTGCACTTGTATTAGTGTGGAAAATCCACTTTTCGCATTTGTGTTAGTGTTGAAAAACCACTTTTCGCACTTGTGTTAGTGTTGAAAAACCACTTTTCGCACTTGTGTTGGTGCAGGAAACCACTTTTGCACTTGTATTAGTGTGGAAAAACCACTTTTCGCACTTGTGTTAGTGTTGAAAAACCACTTTTCGCACTTGTGTTAGTGTTGAAAAACCACTTTTCACTCTTGTGTTAGTGTTGAAAAACCACTTTTCGCACTTGTGTTGGTGCAGGAAACCACTTTTGCACTTGTATTAGTGTGGAAAAAACACTTTTTGCACTTGTGATAGTGTTGAAAAACCACTTTTCGCACTTGTGCTAGTGTTGAAAAACCACTTTTCGCACTTGTGTTGGTGCAGGAAACCACTTTTGCACTTGTATTAGTGTGGAAAAACCACTTTTCGCACTTGTGTTAGTGTTGAAAAACCACTTTTCGCACTTGTGTTAATGTTGAAAAACCACTTTTCGCACTTGTGTTGGTGCAGGAAACAACTTTTGCACTTGTATTAGTGTGGAAAAACCACTTTTCGCACTTGTGTTAGTGTTGAAAAACCACTTTTCGCACTTGTGTTAGTGTTGAAAAACCACTTTTCGCACTTGTGTTGGTGCAGGAAACCACTTTTGCACTTGTATTAGTGTGGAAATCCACTTTTCGCATTTGTGTTAGTGTTGAAAAACCACTTTTCGCACTTGTGTTAGTGTTGAAAAACCACTTTTCACACTTGTGTTGGTGCAGGAAACCACTTTTGCACTTGTATTAGTGTGGAAAAACCACTTTTCGCACTTGTGTTAGTGTTGAAAAACCACTTTTCGCACTTGTGTTAGTGTTGAAAATCCACTTTTCGCACTTGTGTTAGTGTTGAAAAACCACTTTTCGCACTTGTGTTAGTGTTGAAAAACCACTTTTCGCACTTGTGTTAGTGTTGAAAAACCACTTTTCGCACTTGTGTTGGTGCAGGAAACCACTTTTGCACTTGTATTAGTGTGGAAAAAACACTTTATGCACTTTTGATAGTGTTGAAAAACCACTTTTCGCACTTGTGTTAATGTTGAAAAACCACTTTTCGCACTTGTGTTGGTGCAGGAAACCACTTTTGCACTTGTATTAGTGTGGAAAAAACACTTTATGCACTTTTGATAGTGTTGAAAAACCACTTTTCGCACTTGTGTTAGTGTTGAAAAACCACTTTTCGCACTTGTGTTAGTGTTGAAAAACCACTTTTCGCACTTGTGTTGGTGCAGGAAACCACTTTTGCACTTGTATTAGTGTGGAAAAACCACTTTTCGCACTTGTGTTAGTGTTGAAAAACCACTTTTCACACTTGTGTTAGTGTTGAAAAACCACTTTTCGCACTTGTGTTAGTGTTGAAAAACCACTTTTCGCACTTGTGTTGGTGCAGGAAACCACTTTTGCACTTGTATTAGTGTGGAAAAACACTTTTTGCACTTGTGATAGTGTTGAAATACCACTTTTCGCACTTGTGTTAGTGTTGAAAAACCACTTTTCGCACTTGTGTTGGTGCAGGAAACCACTTTTGCACTTGTATTAGTGTGGAAAAACCACTTTTCGCACTTGTGTTAGTGTTGAAAAACCACTTTTCGCACTTGTGTTGGTGCAGGAAACCACTTTTGCACTTGTATTAGTGTGGAAAAACCACTTTTCGCACTTGTGTTAGTGTTGAAAAACCACTTTTCGCACTTGTGTTAGTGTTGAAAAACCACTTTTCGCACTTGTGTTGGTGCAGGAAACCACTTATGCACTTGTATTAGTGTGGAAAAAACACTTTTTGCACTTGTGATAGTGTTGAAAAACCACTTTTCGCACTTGTGTTAGTGTTGAAAAACCACTTTTCGCACTTGTGTTGGTGCAGGCAACCACTTTTGCACTTGTATTAGTGTGGAAAAAACACTTTTTGTACTTGTATTAGTGTGGGAAAAACACTTTTCGCACTTGTGTTAGTGTTGAAAAACCACTTTTCGCACTTGTGTTCGTGTTGAAAAACCACTTTTCACACTTGTGTTAGTGTTGAAAAACCACTTTTCGCACTTGTGTTAGTGTTGAAAAACCACTTTTCGCACTTGTGTTGGTGCAGGAAACCACTTTTGCACTTGTATTAGTGTGGAAAAACCACTTTTCGCACTTGTGTTAGTGTTGAAAAACCACTTTTCGCACTTGTGTTAGTGTTTAAAAACCACTTTTCGCTCTTGTGTTAGTGTTGAAAAACCACTTTTCGCACTTGTGTTGGTGCAGGAAACCACTTTTGTACTTGTATTAGTGTGGGAAAAACACTTTTCGCACTTGTGTTAGTGTTGAAAAACCACTTTTCGCACTTGTGTTCGTGTTGAAAAACCACTTTTCACACTTGTGTTAGTGTTGAAAAACCACTTTTCGCACTTGTGTTAGTGTTGAAAAACCACTTTTCGCACTTGTGTTGGTGCAGGAAACCACTTTTGCACTTGTATTAGTGTGGAAAAACCACTTTTCGCACTTGTGTTAGTGTTGAAAAACCACTTTTCGCACTTGTGTTAGTGTTTAAAAACCACTTTTCGCTCTTGTGTTAGTGTTGAAAAACCACTTTTCGCACTTGTGTTGGTGCAGGAAACCACTTTTGCACTTGAATTAGTGTGGAAAAAACACTTTTCGCACTTGTGTTAGTGTTGAAAAACCACTTTTCGCACTTGTGTTGGTGCAGGACACCACTTTTGCACTTGTATTAGTGTGGAAAAAACACTTTTCGCACTTGTGTTGGTGCAGGAAACCACTTTTGCACTTGTATTAGTGTGGGAAAAACACTTTTCGCACTTGTGTTAGTGTTGAAAAACCACTTTTCGCACTTGGGTTCATGTTGAAAAACCACTTTTCGCACTTGTGTTAGTGTTGAAAAACCACTTTTCGCACTTATGTTGGTGCAGGAAACCACTTTTGCACTTGTATTAGTGTGGAAAAACCACTTTTTGCACTTGTGTTAGTGTTGAAAAACCACTTTTTGCACTTGTGTTAGTGTTGAAAAACCACTTTTCGCACTTGTGTTGGTGCAGGAAACCACTTTTGCACTTGTATTAGTGTGGAAACACCACTTTTCGCACTTGTGTTAGTGTTGAAAAACCACTTTTCGCACTTGTGTTAGTGTTGAAAAATCACTTTTCGCACTTGTGTTAGTGTTGAAAAACCACTTTTCGCACTTGTGTTGGTGCAGGAAACCACTTTTGCACTTGTATTAGTGTGGAAAAAACACTTTTTGCACTTGTGATAGTGTTGAAAAACCACTTTTCGCACTTGTGTTAGTGTTGAAAAACCACTTTTCGCACTTGTGTTGGTGCAGGAAACCACTTTTGCACTTGTTTTAGTGTGGAAAAACCACTTTTCGCACTTGTGTTAGTGTTGAAAAACCACTTTTCGCACTTGTGTTAGTGTTGAAAAACCACTTTTCGCACTTGTGTTGGTGCAGGAAACCACTTTTGCACTTGTATTAGTGTGGGAAAAAACACTTTTTGCACTTGTGATAGTGTTGAAAAACCACTTTTCGCACTTGTGTTAGTGTTGAAAAACCACTTTTCGCACTTGTGTTGGTGCAGGAAACCACTTTTGCACTTGTATTAGTGTGGAAAAACACTTTTTGCACTTGTGATAGTGTTGAAATACCACTTTCCGCACTTGTGTTAGTGTTGAAAAACCACTTTTCGCACTTGTGTTGGTGCAGGAAACCACTTTTGCACTTGTATTAGTGTGGAAAAACCACTTTTCGCACTTGTGTTAGTGTTGAAAAACCACTTTTCGCACTTGTGTTGGTGCAGGAAACCACTTTTGCACTTGTATTAATGTGGAAAAACCACTTTTCGCACTTGTGTTAGTGTTGAAAAACCACTTTTCGCACTTGTGTTAGTGTTGAAAAACCACTTTTCGCACTTGTGTTGGTGCAGGAAACCACTTTTGCACTTGTATTAGTGTGGAAAAACACTTTTTGCACTTGTGATAGTGTTGAAATACCACTTTTTGCACTTGTGTTAGTGTTGAAAAACCACTTTTCGCACTTGTGTTGGTGCAGGAAACCACTTTTGCACTTGTATTAGTGTGGAAAAACCACTTTTCGCACTTGTGTTAGTGTTGAAAAACCACTTTTCGCACTTGTGTTGGTGCAGGAAACCACTTTTGCACTTGTATTAGTGTGGAAAAACCACTTTTCGCACTTGTGTTAGTGTTGAAAAACCACTTTTCGCACTTGTGTTAGTGTTGAAAAACCACTTTTCGCACTTGTGTTGGTGCAGGAAACCACTTTTGCACTTGTATTAGTGTGGAAAAAACACTTTTTGCACTTGTGATAGTGTTGAAAAACCACTTTTCGCACTTGTGTTAGTGTTGAAAAACCACTTTTCGCACTTGTGTTGGTGCAGGAAACCACTTTTGCACTTGTATTAGTATGGAAAAAACACTTTTTGTACTTGTATTAGTGTGGGAAAAACACTTTTCGCACTTGTGTTAGTGTTGAAAAACCACTTTTCGCACTTGTGTTAGTGTTGAAAAACCACTTTTCGCACTTGTGTTAGTGTTGAAAAAACACTTTTCGCACTTGTGTTGGTGCAGGAAACCACTTTTGCACTTGTATTAGTGTGGAAAAACCACTTTTCGCACTTGTGTTAGTGTTGAAAAACCACTTTTCGCACTTGTGTTAGTGTTTAAAAACCACTTTTCGCTCTTGTGTTAGTGTTGAAAAACCACTTTTCGCACTTGTGTTGGTGCAGGAAACCACTTTTGCACTTGAATTAGTGTGGAAAAAACACTTTTCGCACTTGTGTTAGTGTTGAAAAACCACATTTCGCACTTGTGTTGGTGCAGGACACCACTTTTGCACTTGTATTAGTGTGGAAAAAACACTTTTCGCACTTGTGTTGGTGCAGGAAACCACTTTTGCACTTGTATTAGTGTGGGAAAAACACTTTTCGCACTTGTGTTAGTGTTGAAAAACCACTTTTCGCACTTGTGTTCGTGTTGAAAAACCACTTTTCGCACTTGTGTTAGTGTTGAAAAACCACTTTTCGCACTTATGTTGGTGCAGGAAACCACTTTTGCACTTGTATTAGTGTGGAAAAACCACTTTTTGCACTTGTGCTAGTGTTGAAAAACCACTTTTCGCACTTGTGTTAGTGTTGAAAAACCACTTTTCGCACTTGTGTTGGTGCAGGAAACCACTTTTGCACTTGTATTAGTGTGGAAACACCACTTTTCGCACTTGTGTTAGTGTTGAAAAACCACTTTTCGCACTTGTGTTAGTGTTGAAAAAACACTTTTCGCACTTGTGTTAGTGTTGAAAAACCACTTTTCGCACTTGTGTTGGTGCAGGAAACCACTTTTGCACTTGTATTAGTGTGGAAAAAACACTTTTTGCACTTGTGATAGTGTTGAAAAACCACTTTTCGCACTTGTGTTAGTGTTGAAAAACCACTTTTCGCACTTGTGTTGGTGCAGGAAACCACTTTTGCACTTGTTTTAGTGTGGAAAAACCACTTTTCGCACTTGTGTTAGTGTTGAAAAACCACTTTTCGCACTTGTGTTAGTGTTGAAAAACCACTTTTCGCACTTGTGTTGGTGCAGGAAACCACTTTTGCACTTGTATTAGTGTGGGAAAAAACACTTTTTGCACTTGTGATAGTGTTGAAAAACCACTTTTCGCACTTGTGTTAGTGTTGAAAAACCACTTTTCGCACTTGTGTTGGTGCAGGAAACCACTTTTGCACTTGTATTAGTGTGGAAAAACACTTTTTGCACTTGTGATAGTGTTGAAATACCACTTTTCGCACTTGTGTTAGTGTTGAAAAACCACTTTTCGCACTTGTGTTGATGCAGGAAACCACTTTTGCACTTGTATTAGTGTGGAAAAACCACTTTTCGCACTTGTGTTAGTGTTGAAAAACCACTTTTCGCACTTGTGTTGGTGCAGGAAACCACTTTTGCACTTGTATTAGTGTGGAAAAACCACTTTTCGCACTTATGTTAGTGTTGAAAAACCACTTTTCGCACTTGTGTTAGTGTTGAAAAACCACTTTTCGCACTTGTGTTGGTGCAGGAAACCACTTTTGCACTTGTATTAGTGTGGAAAAAACACTTTTTGCACTTGTGATAGTGTTGAAAAACCACTTTTCGCACTTGTGTTAGTGTTGAAAAACCACTTTTCGCACTTGTGTTGGTGCAGGAAACCACTTTTGCACTTGTATTAGTGTGGAAAAAACACTTTTTGCACTTGTGATAGTGTTGAAAAACCACTTTTCGCACTTGTGCTAGTGTTGAAAAACCACTTTTCGCACTTGTGTTGGTGCTGGAAACCACTTTTGCACTTGTATTAGTGTGGAAAAACCACTTTTCGCACTTGTGTTAGTGTTGAAAAACCACTTTTCGCACTTGTGTTAGTGTTGAAAAACCACTTTTCGCACTTGTGTTGGTGCAGGAAACCACTTTTGCACTTGTATTAGTGTGGAAAAACCACTTTTCGCACTTGTGTTAGTGTTGAAAAACCACTTTTCGCACTTGTGTTAGTGTTGAAAAACCACTTTTCGCACGTGTGTTGGTGCAGGAAACCACTTTTGCACTTGTATTAGTGTGGAAAAACCACTTTTCGCACTTGTGTTAGTGTTGAAAAACCACTTTTCGCACTTGTGTTAGTGTTGAAAAACCACTTTTCGCACTTGTGTTAGTGTTGAAAAACCACTTTTCGCACTTGTGTTGGTGCAGGAAACCACTTTTGCACTTGTATTAGTGTGGAAAAACCACTTTTCGCACTTGTGTTAGTGTTGAAAAACCACTTTTCGCACTTGTGTTAGTGTTTAAAAACCACTTTTCGCTCTTGTGTTAGTGTTGAAAAACCACTTTTCGCACTTGTGTTGGTGCAGGAAACCACTTTTGCACTTGAATTAGTGTGGAAAAAACACTTTTCGCACTTGTGTTAGTGTTGAAAAACCACTTTTCGCACTTGTGTTAGTGTTGAAAACCACTTATCGCACTTGTGTTAGTGTTGAAAAACCACTTTTCGCACTTGTGTTGGTGCAGGAAACCACTTTTGCACTTGTATTAGTGTGGGAAAAACACTTTTCGCACTTGTGTTAGTGTTGAAAAACCACTTTTCTCTCATGTGTTCATGTTGAAAAACCACTTTTCGCACTTGTGTTAGTGTTGAAAAACCACTTTTCGCACTTGTGTTAGTTTTGAAAAACCACTTTTCGCACTTGTGTTGGTGCAGGAAACCACTTTTGCACTTGTATTAGTGTGGAAAATCCACTTTTCGCATTTGTGTTAGTGTTGAAAAACCACTTTTCGCACTTGTGTTAGTGTTGAAAAACCACTTTTCGCACTTGTGTTGGTGCAGGAAACCACTTTTGCACTTGTATTAGTGTGGAAAAACCACTTTTCGCACTTGTGTTAGTGTTGAAAAACCACTTTTCGCACTTGTGTTAGTGTTGAAAAACCACTTTTCACTCTTGTGTTAGTGTTGAAAAACCACTTTTCGCACTTGTGTTGGTGCAGGAAACCACTTTTGCACTTGTATTAGTGTGGAAAAAACACTTTTTGCACTTGTGATAGTGTTGAAAAACCACTTTTCGCACTTGTGCTAGTGTTGAAAAACCACTTTTCGCACTTGTGTTGGTGCAGGAAACCACTTTTGCACTTGTATTAGTGTGGAAAAACCACTTTTCGCACTTGTGTTAGTGTTGAAAAACCACTTTTCGCACTTGTGTTAGTGTTGAAAAACCACTTTTCGCACTTGTGTTGGTGCAGGAAACAACTTTTGCACTTGTATTAGTGTGGAAAAACCACTTTTCGCACTTGTGTTAGTGTTGAAAAACCACTTTTCGCACTTGTGTTAGTGTTGAAAAACCACTTTTCGCACTTGTGTTGCTGCAGGAAACCACTTTTGCACTTGTATTAGTGTGGAAAAACCACTTTTCGCACTTGTGTTAGTGTTGAAAAACCACTTTTCGCACTTGTGTTAGTGTTGAAAAACCACTTTTCGCACTTGTGTTGGTGCAGGAAACCACTTTTGCACTTGTATTAGTGTGGAAAATCCACTTTTCGCACTTGTGTTAGTGTTGAAAAACCACTTTTCGCACTTGTGTTAGTGTTGAAAAACCACTTTTCGCACTTGTGTTAGTGTTGAAAAACCACTTTTCGCACTTGTGTTGGTGCAGGAAACCACTTTTGCACTTGTATTAGTGTGGAAAAAACACTTTATGCACTTTTGATAGTGTTGAAAAACCACTTTTCGCACTTGTGTTAATGTTGAAAAACCACTTTTCGCACTTGTGTTGGTGCAGGAAACCACTTTTGCACTTGTATTAGTGTGGAAAAACCACTTTTCGCACTTGTGTTAGTGTTGAAAAACCACTTTTCGCACTTGTGTTAGTGTTGAAAAACCACTTTTCGCACTTGTGTTGGTGCAGGAAACCACTTTTGCACTTGTATTAGTGTGGAAAAACCACTTTTCGCACTTGTGTTAGTGTTGAAAAACCACTTTTCGCACTTGTGTTAGTGTTGAAAAACCACTTTTCGCACTTGTGTTAGTGTTGAAAAACCACTTTTCGCACTTGTGTTGGTGCAGGAAACCACTTTTGCACTTGTATTAGTGTGGAAAAACACTTTTTGCACTTGTGATAGTGTTGAAATACCACTTTTCGCACTTGTGTTAGTGTTGAAAAACCACTTTTCGCACTTGTGTTGGTGCAGGAAACCACTTTTGCACTTGTATTAGTGTGGAAAAACCACTTTTCGCACTTGTGTTAGTGTTGAAAAACCACTTTTCGCACTTGTGTTGGTGCAGGAAACCACTTTTGCACTTGTATTAGTGTGGAAAAACCACTTTTCGCACTTGTGTTAGTGTTGAAAAACCACTTTTCGCGCTTGTGTTAGTGTTGAAAAACCACTTTTCGCACTTGTGTTGGTGAAGGAAACCACTTATGCACTTGTATTAGTGTGGAAAAAACACTTTTTGCACTTGTGATAGTGTTGAAAAACCACTTTTCGCACTTGTGTTAGTGTTGAAAAACCACTTTTCGCACTTGTGTTGGTGCAGGAAACCACTTTTGCACTTGTATTAGTGTGGAAAAAACACTTTTTGTACTTGTATTAGTGTGGGAAAAACACTTTTCGCACTTGTGTTAGTGTTGAAAAACCACTTTTCGCACTTGTGTTCGTGTTGAAAAACCACTTTTCACACTTGTGTTAGTGTTGAAAAACCACTTTTCGCACTTGTGTTAGTGTTGAAAAACCACTTTTCGCACTTGTGTTGGTGCAGGAAACCACTTTTGCACTTGTATTAGTGTGGAAAACCACTTTTCGCACTTGTGTTAGTGTTGAAAAACCACTTTTCGCACTTGTGTTAGCGTTTAAAAACCACTTTTCGCTCTTGTGTTGGTGTTGAAAAACCACTTTTCGCACTTGTGTTGGTGCAGGAAACCACTTTTGCACTTGAATTAGTGTGGAAAAAACACTTTTCGCACTTGTGTTAGTGTTGAAAAACCACTTTTCGCACTTGTGTTGGTGCAGGACACCACTTTTGCACTTGTATTAGTGTGGAAAACCACTTTTCGCACTTGTGTTGGTGCAGGAAACCACTTTTGCACTTGTATTAGTGTGGGAAAAACACTTTTCGCACTTGTGTTAGTGTTGAAAAACCACTTTTCGCACTTGTGTTCGTGTTGAAAAACCACTTTTCGCACTTGTGTTAGTGTTGAAAAACCACTTTTCGCACTTGTGTTAGTGTTGAAAAACAACTTTTCGCACTTGTGTTGGTGCAGGAAACCACTTTTGCACTTGTATTAGTGTGGAAAAGACACTTTTTGCACTTGTGATAGTGTTGAAAAACCACTTTTCACACTTGTGCTGGTGTCGAAAAACCACTTTTCGCACTTGTGTTGGTGCAGGAAACCACTTTTGCACTTGTATTAGTGTGGAAAATCCACTTTTCGCACTTGTGTTAGTGTTGAAAAACCACTTTTCGCACTTGTGTTAGTGTTGAAAAACCACTTTTCGCACTTGTGTTAGTGTTGAAAAACCACTTTTCGCACTTGTGTTGGTGCAGGAAACCACTTTTGCACTTGTATTAGTGTGGAAAAACCACTTTTCGCACTTATGTTAGTGTTGAAAAACCACTTTTCGCACTTGTGTTAGTGTTGAAAAACCACTTTTCGCACTTGTGTTGGTGCAGGAAACCACTTTTGCACTTGTATTAGTGTGGAAACACCACTTTTCGCACTTGTGTTAGTGTTGAAAAACCACTTTTCGCACTTGTGTTAGTGTTGAAAAAACACTTTTCGCACTTGTGTTAGTGTTGAAAAACCACTTTTCGCACTTGTGTTGGTGCAGGAAATCACTTTTGCACTTGTATTAGTGTGGAAAAAACACTTTTTGCACTTGTGATAGTGTTGAAAAACCACTTTTCGCACTTGTGTTAGTGTTGAAAAACCACTTTTCGCACTTGTGTTGGTGCAGGAAACCACTTTTGCACTTGTTTTAGTGTGGAAAAACCACTTTTCGCACTTGTGTTAGTGTTGAAAAACCACTTTTCGCACTTGTGTTAGTGTTGAAAAACCACTTTTCGCACTTGTGTTGGTGCAGGAAACCACTTTTGCACTTGTATTAGTGTGGGAAAAAACACTTTTTGCACTTGTGATAGTGTTGAAAAACCACTTTTCGCACTTGTGTTAGTGTTGAAAAACCACTTTTCGCACTTGTGTTGGTGCAGGAAACCACTTTTGCACTTGTATTAGTGTGGAAAAACACTTTTTGCACTTGTGATAGTGTTGAAATACCACTTTTCGCACTTGTGTTAGTGTTGAAAAACCACTTTTCGCACTTGTGTTGGTGCAGGAAACCACTTTTGCACTTGTATTAGTGTGGAAAAACCACTTTTCGCACTTGTGTTAGTGTTGAAAAACCACTTTTCGCACTTGTGTTGGTGCAGGAAACCACTTTTGCACTTGTATTAGTGTGGAAAAACCACTTTTCGCACTTGTGTTAGTGTTGAAAAACCACTTTTCGCACTTGTGTTAGTGTTGAAAAACCACTTTTCGCACTTGTGTTGGTGCAGGAAACCACTTTTGCACTTGTATTAGTGTGGAAAAAACACTTTTTGCACTTGTGATAGTGTTGAAAAACCACTTTTCGCACTTGTGTTAGTGTTGAAAAACCACTTTTCGCACTTGTGTTGGTGCAGGAAACCACTTTTGCACTTGTATTAGTGTGGAAAAAACACTTTTTGCACTTGTGATAGTGTTGAAAAACCACTTTTCGCACTTGTGCTAGTGTTGAAAAACCACTTTTCGCACTTGTGTTGGTGCTGGAAACCACTTTTGCACTTGTATTAGTGTGGAAAAACCACTTTTCGCACTTGTGTTAGTGTTGAAAAACCACTTTTCGCACTTGTGTTAGTGTTGAAAAACCACTTTTCGCACTTGTGTTGGTGCAGGAAACCACTTTTGCACTTGTATTAGTGTGGAAAAACCACTTTTCGCACTTGTGTTAGTGTTGAAAAACCACTTTTCGCACTTGTGTTAGTGTTGAAAAACCACTTTTCGCACTTGTGTTGGTGCAGGAAACCACTTTTGCACTTGTATTAGTGTGGAAAAACCACTTTTCGCACTTGTGTTAGTGTTGAAAAACCACTTTTCGCACTTGTGTTAGTGTTGAAAAACCACTTTTCGCACTTGTGTTAGTGTTGAAAAACCACTTTTCGCACTTGTGTTGGTGCAGGAAACCACTTTTGCACTTGTATTAGTGTGGAAAAAACCACTTTTCGCACTTGTGTTAGTGTTGAAAAACCACTTTTCGCACTTGTGTTAGTGTTTAAAAACCACTTTTCGCTCTTGTGTTAGTGTTGAAAAACCACTTTTCGCACTTGTGTTGGTGCAGGAAACCACTTTTGCACTTGAATTAGTGTGGAAAAAACACTTTTCGCACTTGTGTTAGTGTTGAAAAACCACTTTTCGCACTTGTGTTAGTGTTGAAAACCACTTATCGCACTTGTGTTAGTGTTGAAAAACCACTTTTCGCACTTGTGTTGGTGCAGGAAACCACTTTTGCACTTGTATTAGTGTGGGAAAAACACTTTTCGCACTTGTGTTAGTGTTGAAAAACCACTTTTCGCACATGTGTTCATGTTGAAAAACCACTTTTCGCACTTGTGTTAGTGTTGAAAAACCACTTTTCGCACTTGTGTTAGTTTTGAAAAACCACTTTTCGCACTTGTGTTGGTGCAGGAAACCACTTTTGCACTTGTATTAGTGTGGAAAAAACACTTTTTGCACTTGTGATAGTGTTGAAAAACCACTTTTCACACTTGTGCTGGTGTCGAAAAACCACTTTTCGCACTTGTGTTTGTGCAGGAAACCACTTTTGCACTTGTATTAGTGTGGAAAATCCACTTTTCGCATTTGTGTTAGTGTTGAAAAACCACTTTTCGCACTTGTGTTAGTGTTGAAAAACCACTTTTCGCACTTGTGTTGGTGCAGGAAACCACTTTTGCACTTGTATTAGTGTGGAAAAACCACTTTTCGCACTTGTGTTAGTGTTGAAAAACCACTTTTCGCACTTGTGTTAGTGTTGAAAAACCACTTTTCACTCTTGTGTTAGTGTTGAAAAACCACTTTTCGCACTTGTGTTGGTGCAGGAAACCACTTTTGCACTTGTATTAGTGTGGAAAAAACACTTTTTGCACTTGTGATAGTGTTGAAAAACCACTTTTCGCACTTGTGCTAGTGTTGAAAAACCACTTTTCGCACTTGTGTTGGTGCAGGAAACCACTTTTGCACTTGTATTTGTGTGGAAAAACCACTTTTCGCACTTGTGTTAGTGTTGAAAAACCACTTTTCGCACTTGTGTTAGTGTTGAAAAACCACTTTTCGCACTTGTGTTGGTGCAGGAAACAACTTTTGCACATGTATTAGTGTGGAAAAACCACTTTTCGCACTTGTGTTAGTGTTGAAAAACCACTTTTCGCACTTGTGTTAGTGTTGAAAAACCACTTTTCGCACTTGTGTTGGTGCAGGAAACCACATTTGCACTTGTATTAGTGTGGAAAAACCACTTTTCGCACTTGTGTTAGTGTTGAAAAACCACTTTTCGCACATGTGTTCATGTTGAAAAACCACTTTTCGCACTTGTGTTAGTGTTGAAAAACCACTTTTCGCACTTGTGTTAGTGTTGAAAAACAACTTTTCGCACTTGTGTTGGTGCAGGAAACCACTTTTGCACTTGTATTAGTGTGGAAAAGACACTTTTTGCACTTGTGATAGTGTTGAAAAACCACTTTTCACACTTGTGCTGGTGTCGAAAAACCACTTTTCGCACTTGTGTTGGTGCAGGAAACCACTTTTGCACTTGTATTAGTGTGGAAAATCCACTTTTCGCACTTGTGTTAGTGTTGAAAAACCACTTTTCGCACTTGTGTTAGTGTTGAAAAACCACTTTTCGCACTTGTGTTAGTGTTGAAAAACCACTTTTCGCACTTGTGTTGGTGCAGGAAACCACTTTTGCACTTGTATTAGTGTGGAAAAACCACTTTTCGCACTTATGTTAGTGTTGAAAAACCACTTTTCGCACTTGTGTTAGTGTTGAAAAACCACTTTTCGCACTTGTGTTGGTGCAGGAAACCACTTTTGCACTTGTATTAGTGTGGAAACACCACTTTTCGCACTTGTGTTAGTGTTGAAAAACCACTTTTCGCACTTGTGTTAGTGTTGAAAAAACACTTTTCGCACTTGTGTTAGTGTTGAAAAACCACTTTTCGCACTTGTGTTGGTGCAGGAAATCACTTTTGCACTTGTATTAGTGTGGAAAAAACACTTTTTGCACTTGTGATAGTGTTGAAAAACCACTTTTCGCACTTGTGTTAGTGTTGAAAAACCACTTTTCGCACTTGTGTTGGTGCAGGAAACCACTTTTGCACTTGTTTTAGTGTGGAAAAACCACTTTTCGCACTTGTGTTAGTGTTGAAAAACCACTTTTCGCACTTGTGTTAGTGTTGAAAAACCACTTTTCGCACTTGTGTTGGTGCAGGAAACCACTTTTGCACTTGTATTAGTGTGGGAAAAAACACTTTTTGCACTTGTGATAGTGTTGAAAAACCACTTTTCGCACTTGTGTTAGTGTTGAAAAACCACTTTTCGCACTTGTGTTGGTGCAGGAAACCACTTTTGCACTTGTATTAGTGTGGAAAAACACTTTTTGCACTTGTGATAGTGTTGAAATACCACTTTTCGCACTTGTGTTAGTGTTGAAAAACCACTTTTCGCACTTGTGTTGGTGCAGGAAACCACTTTTGCACTTGTATTAGTGTGGAAAAACCACTTTTCGCACTTGTGTTAGTGTTGAAAAACCACTTTTCGCACTTGTGTTGGTGCAGGAAACCACTTTTGCACTTGTATTAGTGTGGAAAAACCACTTTTCGCACTTGTGTTAGTGTTGAAAAACCACTTTTCGCACTTGTGTTAGTGTTGAAAAACCACTTTTCGCACTTGTGTTGGTGCAGGAAACCACTTTTGCACTTGTATTAGTGTGGAAAAAACACTTTTTGCACTTGTGATAGTGTTGAAAAACCACTTTTCGCACTTGTGTTAGTGTTGAAAAACCACTTTTCGCACTTGTGTTGGTGCAGGAAACCACTTTTGCACTTGTATTAGTGTGGAAAAAACACTTTTTGCACTTGTGATAGTGTTGAAAAACCACTTTTCGCACTTGTGCTAGTGTTGAAAAACCACTTTTCGCACTTGTGTTGGTGCTGGAAACCACTTTTGCACTTGTATTAGTGTGGAAAAACCACTTTTCGCACTTGTGTTAGTGTTGAAAAACCACTTTTCGCACTTGTGTTAGTGTTGAAAAACCACTTTTCGCACTTGTGTTGGTGCAGGAAACCACTTTTGCACTTGTATTAGTGTGGAAAAACCACTTTTCGCACTTGTGTTAGTGTTGAAAAACCACTTTTCGCACTTGTGTTAGTGTTGAAAAACCACTTTTCGCACTTGTGTTGGTGCAGGAAACCACTTTTGCACTTGTATTAGTGTGGAAAAACCACTTTTCGCACTTGTGTTAGTGTTGAAAAACCACTTTTCGCACTTGTGTTAGTGTTGAAAAACCACTTTTCGCACTTGTGTTAGTGTTGAAAAACCACTTTTCGCACTTGTGTTGGTGCAGGAAACCACTTTTGCACTTGTATTAGTGTGGAAAAAACCACTTTTCGCACTTGTGTTAGTGTTGAAAAACCACTTTTCGCACTTGTGTTAGTGTTTAAAAACCACTTTTCGCTCTTGTGTTAGTGTTGAAAAACCACTTTTCGCACTTGTGTTGGTGCAGGAAACCACTTTTGCACTTGAATTAGTGTGGAAAAAACACTTTTCGCACTTGTGTTAGTGTTGAAAAACCACTTTTCGCACTTGTGTTAGTGTTGAAAACCACTTATCGCACTTGTGTTAGTGTTGAAAAACCACTTTTCGCACTTGTGTTGGTGCAGGAAACCACTTTTGCACTTGTATTAGTGTGGGAAAAACACTTTTCGCACTTGTGTTAGTGTTGAAAAACCACTTTTCGCACATGTGTTCATGTTGAAAAACCACTTTTCGCACTTGTGTTAGTGTTGAAAAACCACTTTTCGCACTTGTGTTAGTTTTGAAAAACCACTTTTCGCACTTGTGTTGGTGCAGGAAACCACTTTTGCACTTGTATTAGTGTGGAAAAAACACTTTTTGCACTTGTGATAGTGTTGAAAAACCACTTTTCACACTTGTGCTGGTGTCGAAAAACCACTTTTCGCACTTGTGTTTGTGCAGGAAACCACTTTTGCACTTGTATTAGTGTGGAAAATCCACTTTTCGCATTTGTGTTAGTGTTGAAAAACCACTTTTCGCACTTGTGTTAGTGTTGAAAAACCACTTTTCGCACTTGTGTTGGTGCAGGAAACCACTTTTGCACTTGTATTAGTGTGGAAAAACCACTTTTCGCACTTGTGTTAGTGTTGAAAAACCACTTTTCGCACTTGTGTTAGTGTTGAAAAACCACTTTTCACTCTTGTGTTAGTGTTGAAAAACCACTTTTCGCACTTGTGTTGGTGCAGGAAACCACTTTTGCACTTGTATTAGTGTGGAAAAAACACTTTTTGCACTTGTGATAGTGTTGAAAAACCACTTTTCGCACTTGTGCTAGTGTTGAAAAACCACTTTTCGCACTTGTGTTGGTGCAGGAAACCACTTTTGCACTTGTATTTGTGTGGAAAAACCACTTTTCGCACTTGTGTTAGTGTTGAAAAACCACTTTTCGCACTTGTGTTAGTGTTGAAAAACCACTTTTCGCACTTGTGTTGGTGCAGGAAACAACTTTTGCACATGTATTAGTGTGGAAAAACCACTTTTCGCACTTGTGTTAGTGTTGAAAAACCACTTTTCGCACTTGTGTTAGTGTTGAAAAACCACTTTTCGCACTTGTGTTGGTGCAGGAAACCACATTTGCACTTGTATTAGTGTGGAAAAACCACTTTTCGCACTTGTGTTAGTGTTGAAAAACCACTTTTCGCACATGTGTTCATGTTGAAAAACCACTTTTCGCACTTGTGTTAGTGTTGAAAAACCACTTTTCGCACTTGTGTTAGTTTTGAAAAACCACTTTTCGCACTTGTGTTGGTGCAGGAAACCACTTTTGCACTTGTATTAGTGTGGAAAAAACACTTTTTGCACTTGTGATAGTGTTGAAAAACCACTTTTCACACTTGTGCTGGTGTCGAAAAACCACTTTTCGCACTTGTGTTTGTGCAGGAAACCACTTTTGCACTTGTATTAGTGTGGAAAATCCACTTTTCGCATTTGTGTTAGTGTTGAAAAACCACTTTTCGCACTTGTGTTAGTGTTGAAAAACCACTTTTCGCACTTGTGTTGGTGCAGGAAACCACTTTTGCACTTGTATTAGTGTGGAAAAACCACTTTTCGCACTTGTGTTAGTTAGTGTTGAAAAACCACTTTTCGCACTTGTGTTAGTGTTGAAAAACCACTTTTCACTCTTGTGTTAGTGTTGAAAAACCACTTTTCGCACTTGTGTTGGTGCAGGAAACCACTTTTGCACTTGTATTAGTGTGGAAAAAACACTTTTTGCACTTGTGATAGTGTTGAAAAACCACTTTTCGCACTTGTGCTAGTGTTGAAAAACCACTTTTCGCACTTGTGTTGGTGCAGGAAACCACTTTTGCACTTGTATTAGTGTGGAAAAACCACTTTTCGCACTTGTGTTAGTGTTGAAAAACCACTTTTCGCACTTGTGTTAGTGTTGAAAAACCACTTTTCGCACTTGTGTTGGTGCAGGAAACAACTTTTGCACTTGTATTAGTGTGGAAAAACCACTTTTCGCACTTGTGTTAGTGTTGAAAAACCACTTTTCGCACTTGTGTTAGTGTTGAAAAACCACTTTTCGCACTTGTGTTGGTGCAGGAAACCACTTTTGCACTTGTATTAGTGTGGAAAAACCACTTTTCGCACTTGTGTTAGTGTTGAAAAACCACTTTTCGCACTTGTGTTAGTGTTGAAAAACCACTTTTCGCACTTGTGTTGGTGCAGGAAACCACTTTTGCACTTGTAGTAGTGTGGAAAATCCACTTTTCGCACTTGTGTTAGTGTTGAAAAACCACTTTTCGCACTTGTGTTAGTGTTGAAAAACCACTTTTCGCACTTGTGTTAGTGTTGAAAAACCACTTTTCGCACTTGTGTTGGTGCAGGAAACCACTTTTGCACTTGTATTAGTGTGGAAAAAACACTTTATGCACTTTTGATAGTGTTGAAAAACCACTTTTCGCACTTGTGTTAATGTTGAAAAACCACTTTTCGCACTTGTGTTGGTGCAGGAAACCACTTTTGCACTTGTATTAGTGTGGAAAAAACACTTTATGCACTTTTGATAGTGTTGAAAAACCACTTTTCGCACTTGTGTTAGTGTTGAAAAACCACTTTTCGCACTTGTGTTAGTGTTGAAAAACCACTTTTCGCACTTGTGTTGGTGCAGGAAACCACTTTTGCACTTGTATTAGTGTGGAAAAACCACTTTTCGCACTTGTGTTAGTGTTGAAAAACCACTTTTCGCACTTGTGTTAGTGTTGAAAAACCACTTTTCGCACTTGTGTTAGTGTTGAAAAACCACTTTTCGCACTTGTGTTGGTGCAGGAAACCACTTTTGCACTTGTATTAGTGTGGAAATACACTTTTTGCACTTGTGATAGTGTTGAAATACCACTTTTCGCACTTGTGTTAGTGTTGAAAAACCACTTTTCGCACTTGTGTTGGTGCAGGAAACCACTTTTGCACTTGTATTAGTGTGGAAAAACCACTTTTCGCACTTGTGTTAGTGTTGAAAAACCACTTTTCGCACTTGTGTTGGTGCAGGAAACCACTTTTGCACTTGTATTAGTGTGGAAAAACCACTTTTCGCACTTGTGTTAGTGTTGAAAAACCACTTTTCGCACTTGTGTTAGTGTTGAAAAACCACTTTTCGCACTTGTGTTGGTGCAGGAAACCACTTATGCACTTGTATTAGTGTGGAAAAAACACTTTTTGCACTTGTGATAGTGTTGAAAAACCACTTTTCGCACTTGTGTTAGTGTTGAAAAACCACTTTTCGCACTTGTGTTGGTGCAGGAAACCACTTTTGCACTTGTATTAGTGTGGAAAAAACACTTTTTGTACTTGTATTAGTGTGGGAAAAACACTTTTCGCACTTGTGTTAGTGTTGAAAAACCACTTTTCGCACTTGTGTTCGTGTTGAAAAACCACTTTTCACACTTGTGTTAGTGTTGAAAAACCACTTTTCGCACTTGTGTTAGTGTTGAAAAACCACTTTTCGCACTTGTGTTGGTGCAGGAAACCACTTTTGCACTTGTATTAGTGTGGAAAAACCACTTTTCGCACTTGTGTTAGTGTTGAAAAACCACTTTTCGCACTTGTGTTAGTGTTTAAAAACCACTTTTCGCTCTTGTGTTAGTGTTGAAAAACCACTTTTCGCACTTGTGTTGGTGCAGGAAACCACTTTTGTACTTGTATTAGTGTGGGAAAAACACTTTTCGCACTTGTGTTAGTGTTGAAAAACCACTTTTCGCACTTGTGTTCGTGTTGAAAAACCACTTTTCACACTTGTGTTAGTGTTGAAAAACCACTTTTCGCACTTGTGTTAGTGTTGAAAAACCACTTTTCGCACTTGTGTTGGTGCAGGAAACCACTTTTGCACTTGTATTAGTGTGGAAAAACCACTTTTCGCACTTGTGTTAGTGTTGAAAAACCACTTTTCGCACTTGTGTTAGTGTTTAAAAACCACTTTTCGCTCTTGTGTTAGTGTTGAAAAACCACTTTTCGCACTTGTGTTGGTGCAGGAAACCACTTTTGCACTTGAATTAGTGTGGAAAAAACACTTTTCGCACTTGTGTTAGTGTTGAAAAACCACTTTTCGCACTTGTGTTGGTGCAGGACACCACTTTTGCACTTGTATTAGTGTGGAAAAAACACTTTTCGCACTTGTGTTGGTGCAGGAAACCACTTTTGCACTTGTATTAGTGTGGGAAAAACACTTTTCGCACTTGTGTTAGTGTTGAAAAACCACTTTTCGCACTTGGGTTCGTGTTGAAAAACCACTTTTCGCACTTGTGTTAGTGTTGAAAAACCACTTTTCGCACTTATGTTGGTGCAGGAAACCACTTTTGCACTTGTATTAGTGTGGAAAAACGACTTTTTGCACTTGTGTTAGTGTTGAAAAACCACTTTTCGCACTTGTGTTAGTGTTGAAAAACCACTTTTCGCACTTGTGTTGGTGCAGGAAACCACTTTTGCACTTGTATTAGTGTGGAAACACCACTTTTCGCACTTGTGTTAGTGTTGAAAAACCACTTTTCGCACTTGTGTTAGTGTTGAAAAATCACTTTTCGCACTTGTGTTAGTGTTGAAAAACCACTTTTCGCACTTGTGTTGGTGCAGGAAACCACTTTTGCACTTGTATTAGTGTGGAAAAAACACTTTTTGCACTTGTGATAGTGTTGAAAAACCACTTTTCGCACTTGTGTTAGTGTTGAAAAACCACTTTTCTCACTTGTGTTGGTGCAGGAAACCACTTTTGCACTTGTTTTAGTGTGGAAAAACCACTTTTCGCACTTGTGTTAGTGTTGAAAAACCACTTTTCGCACTTGTGTTAGTGTTGAAAAACCACTTTTCGCACTTGTGTTGGTGCAGGAAACCACTTTTGCACTTGTATTAGTGTGGGAAAAAACACTTTTTGCACTTGTGATAGTGTTGAAAAACCACTTTTCGCACTTGTGTTAGTGTTGAAAAACCACTTTTCGCACTTGTGTTGGTGCAGGAAACCACTTTTGCACTTGTATTAGTGTGGAAAAACACTTTTTGCACTTGTGATAGTGTTGAAATACCACTTTCCGCACTTGTGTTAGTGTTGAAAAACCACTTTTCGCACTTGTGTTGGTGCAGGAAACCACTTTTGCACTTGTATTAGTGTGGAAAAACCACTTTTCGCACTTGTGTTAGTGTTGAAAAACCACTTTTCGCACTTGTGTTGGTGCAGGAAACCACTTTTGCACTTGTATTAATGTGGAAAAACCACTTTTCGCACTTGTGTTAGTGTTGAAAAACCACTTTTCGCACTTGTGTTAGTGTTGAAAAACCACTTTTCGCACTTGTGTTGGTGCAGGAAACCACTTTTGCACTTGTATTAGTGTGGAAAAACACTTTTTGCACTTGTGATAGTGTTGAAATACCACTTTTTGCACTTGTGTTAGTGTTGAAAAACCACTTTTCGCACTTGTGTTGGTGCAGGAAACCACTTTTGCACTTGTATTAGTGTGGAAAAACCACTTTTCGCACTTGTGTTAGTGTTGAAAAACCACTTTTCGCACTTGTGTTGGTGCAGGAAACCACTTTTGCACTTGTATTAGTGTGGAAAAACCACTTTTCGCACTTGTGTTAGTGTTGAAAAACCACTTTTCGCACTTGTGTTAGTGTTGAAAAACCACTTTTCGCACTTGCGTTGGTGCAGGAAACCACTTATGCACTTGTATTAGTGTGGAAAAAACACTTTTTGCACTTGTGATAGTGTTGAAAAACCACTTTTCGCACTTGTGTTAGTGTTGAAAAACCACTTTTCGCACTTGTGTTGGTGCAGGAAACCACTTTTGCACTTGTATTAGTATGGAAAAAACACTTTTTGTACTTGTATTAGTGTGGGAAAAACACTTTTCGCACTTGTGTTAGTGTTGAAAAACCACTTTTCGCACTTGTGTTCGTGTTGAAAAACCACTTTTCACACTTGTGTTAGTGTTGAAAAACCACTTTTCGCACTTGTGTTAGTGTTGAAAAACCACTTTTCGCACTTGTGTTGGTGCAGGAAACCACTTTTGCACTTGTATTAGTGTGGAAAAACCACTTTTCGCACTTGTGTTAGTGTTGAAAAACCACTTTTCGCACTTGTGTTAGTGTTTAAAAACCACTTTTCGCTCTTGTGTTAGTGTTGAAAAACCACTTTTCGCACTTGTGTTGGTGCAGGAAACCACTTTTGCACTTGAATTAGTGTGGAAAAAACACTTTTCGCACTTGTGTTAGTGTTGAAAAACCACATTTCGCACTTGTGTTGGTGCAGGACACCACTTTTGCACTTGTATTAGTGTGGAAAAAACACTTTTCGCACTTGTGTTGGTGCAGGAAACCACTTTTGCACTTGTATTAGTGTGGGAAAAACACTTTTCGCACTTGTGTTAGTGTTGAAAAACCACTTTTCGCACTTGTGTTAGTGTTGAAAAACCACTTTTCGCACTTATGTTGGTGCAGGAAACCACTTTTGCACTTGTATTAGTGTGGAAAAACCACTTTTTGCACTTGTGTTAGTGTTGAAAAACCACTTTTCGCACTGGTGTTGGTGCAGGAAACCACTTTTGCACTTGTTTTAGTGTGGAAAAACCACTTTTCGCACTTGTGTTAGTGTTGCAAAACCACTTTTCGCACTTGTGTTAGTGTTGAAAAACCACTTTTCGCACTTGTGTTGGTGCAGGAAACCACTTTTGCACTTGTATTAGTGTGGGAAAAACACTTTTTGCACTTGTGATAGTGTTGAAAAACCACTTTTCGCACTTGTGTTAGTGTTGAAAAACCACTTTTCGCACTTGTGTTGGTGCAGGAAACCACTTTTGCACTTGTATTAGTGTGGAAAAACACTTTTTGCACTTGTGATAGTGTTGAAATACCACTTTTCGCACTTGTGTTAGTGTTGAAAAACCACTTTTCGCACTTGTGTTGGTGCAGGAAACCACTTTTGCACTTGTATTAGTGTGGAAAAACCACTTTTCGCACTTGTGTTAGTGTTGAAAAACCACTTTTCGCACTTGTGTTGGTGCAGGAAACCACTTTTGCACTTGTATTAGTGTGGAAAAACCACTTTTCGCACTTGTGTTAGTGTTGAAAAACCACTTTTCGCACTTGTGTTAGTGTT